>NC_087220.1:5491849-5529349 GCF_015104395.2 Macrobrachium nipponense
CTGCTATAACCAGATAACATTGCGATATAAGGGTCGAGGTTGGAAATGTGTCAAAAACCACATAAAAAAACATCATTGGTGGTGATAATATCAGTGGTATATATATATATATATATATATATATATATATATATATATATATATATGAAATTTATCACATCACCGTGATTCATATAAATCATTCGAGCTACAAATGTCCTTTAATATCTAATTCGCTCTACCTCGGAATTGATATATTTTCATATATGTACCGAGGGGGAATTTTTTAGTTGATAATAATTTCGTACCCCCATGGGATCGAACCACCGTCCAGTTGGACGGGGAACGAAATCAGGATCGGGACAGTGACGATACCGAAACGGCTATCAGAGGGCTAAAGGTTTTTATCGATTTGACCATTACAAATCAACGTCGATCTCGTTGTATTTGTAATTAGAATCGATATGGAACCCCCTCCACCATGCTAGCCGATTCGAACGTTTGACCCACGCAGTCTTGTTATGAAATTTATCACATCACCGTGATTCATATAAATCATTCGAGCTACAAATGTCCTTTAATATCTAATTCGCTCTACCTCGGAATTGATATATTTTCTTATATGTACCGATCCCATGGGGGTACGAAATTATTATCAACTAAAAAATTCCCCCTTGGTACATATATGAAAATATATCAATTCCGAGGTAGAGCGAATTAGATATTAAAGGACATTTGTAGCTCGAATGATTTATATGAATCACGGTGATGTGATAAATTTCATAACAAGGCTGCGTGGGTCAAACGCTCGAATCGGCTAGCATGGTGGAGGGGGTTCCATATCGATTCTAATTACAAATACAACGAGATCGACGTTGATTTGTAATGGTCAGAATCGATATAAACCTTTAGCCTCTTTGATAGCCGTTTCGGTAGCGTCACTGTCCGATCCTGATTTCATTCCCCATCCAACTGGACGGAGGTTCGATCCCATGTGGGTACGAAATTATTATCAACTAAAAAATTCCCCCTTGGTACAAATAAGAAAATATATCAATTCCGATGTAGAGCGAATTAGATATTAAAGGACATTTGTAGCTCGAATGATATATATATATATATATATATATATATATATATATATATATATATATATATATATATATATATATATATAGATATATGTGTGTGTGTGTGTGTGTGTTTTCAAGATGTAGGTCGACATGCAAGATTTAGCCTGATTATTTTCGTGCTACTGATGATTAATAAAATGTTCTGATTCGTTAACGGAACTAAATACTTTGAAAATCTTGTAGGATAAATATGACATTTTGAAGAATTTCAGTCAAATTCATTAATTATTTTGCGAAGTATCTTGAGAACAACCAATAAATTTATGCAAAGAGAAATACATAATTTCAAGAAACATCTATGGCAATAAATGTCTTCAGTGGAAATATTATGGGGTATTATTTAGTGTGTGCTAAATTACACTGTAATATTCTGGAACATATTTTTCCGATAAACATTTAATAGGTAGCTTGGAGAGAGAGAGAGAGAGAGAGAGAGAGAGAGAGAGAGAGAGAGAGAGAGAGAGAGAGAGAGAGAGGCACATTGAAGCTGTGTTTTTTTAAGGAGTGTGAAATAAAAGGATATTGTCATTTATTTTCTCTGATCTCCCGTAAATGACAATTGATTTGACACCTGCGGGCACAATTCCCATTATTCCCATCCTGTTTCTAAACTCACTCACTCACTCGGGTGGCTCTCGGGATTAAAAATTAAAAGAAAATAAAATATAAAAAGAGGGTGCGCAAATCAAGTGTTTGTTAAGAGACAGTTATGTGAATAGTTTTAAAAAATGAGACGGAAGCTGTAAGGAAGTCACACAAACTTTGGGAAAGTCCATGACAGATATGAAGTTTTAAGTTTGTAGGAATAAATGGGATAAAGAATGAGTTGGTGACAGTAAATAAAATAGTTTGCAATGAACTAAAATTAAAGTTACTTTTAATATATAGCCACGTCAGTGGTTGGTATAGTGCAAAGAGGATCTTATGTCTATGTGACTGTTAAATATCTCCATGGACTGAGGAATGTAAGAAGTCAGAGAAAAATTATGGGATAAGAAACCAAGCGGTACGATAGTTTGGTATAATAAAAGGAAACCATGAACCTTCCAAAACCTTTCTTACCAGATTTGCAAGTTTAGTTAATCAGGGTAAAAGGAAACCATAAAAATGAGGCAATAAAAGTTAATGTGGATTTGAGAGTAAATACAAAGGATAATGGTATTGTTAGAGGAAATTCGATTTACAACCTATGGATAACGAAGAAGGTAGCTGAGCGTATACCCGGGACTGGGTAACGATTATGTATGCATGAATGTTTCTTGCATTGGATATGTAGCAAAGAGAGAACTGGGAGGATAACAAAATGGATGAGAGTCTACCGAACGGTTTCATCTTATAGGAGAAAGCACAAAAAAAAGGACCTACAAAGTACGGTACTTAAGAAAACATGAATATATCATCATGCTAATGTAACCAGTATTAGTAAATTTGTCTAGAGCCTAACTTGCTCATTAAAAACATGAATGCAAAACAAAGAAGAAAAGTGTTCAAGGGAAGTACCTATCCCTAAATCATAAAATTTTTGGGCATATAAATTCAGAGGTAGAGTGAAATACATTTCACAATATCTATAAATCACCATTAAAATACAAACACAAATATTTCAACAACTGACATACCCACCACCTAGCGAAAAACCCCAAAACTACCTCTGAGGTCATAAAGGAGTGCACAGATGGAGGAATGACCTTAGAATGATTTCTTTACTGCTTTCTGTGTTTTATTACTGCGAGAAATTTCAGTGATTCCCCTTTGTTGAGTTAGCAGCTTCGTGTTCACCCGCATCGTTATATCTTAACTCGATCATTTGTGCTTTGTCTCACTGTTTCTTTTGTGTTTGAGATAACCAATTATGATTAGCGTTCGCTAACGTAACTTTTTTGAGAAGTAACATAAATATGGGCAATCGTGTATCAGTTCCCTCAGTGTTAAATAACAAAACTTTTTGTTTACGGGCCATTGCCCTTTTAAGTGATCTATAAGGTATGGACAATAATAAATGGATCGGGAGTTCGGTATTTGGCTTCACCTAGCCCGATCCCTGATCACGTGTATCACATTTTTGTTTATAGAGCCACCACTTGTTACAGATAAGCCATCGTGTACCACTGCGGACGCTGGATTCTCTCCGTGTTCTCTGGGACCCCCATTTTCTTTGTGCTCAAACCATTTCCACGTGTCTGGAGAAGCCCGGCCACGCAATCATCTGATCTACAATCAAACCTGAATAATTAATTGTTGAATTATCGGACATTAACGTCCCTGTCACTCTTCCGGCATTAACTAATCACTTCAAGTAATCTGTTGTGTTAAGCTAACCCTTAGAGCTTTATATAATCTTTCCCTACTCTGAAGTTGTCTTCAGCCGTAGAGTTTTCATTTAAGGTCTAGTTCGTGTCCAAGGCATTTTTGATGAGTTCCAGTAAGTAACTACATCTGTTGATCAGTACTAGAGAACTAGAACCTTAATAATTACATAACTTGGAGTTTGTGGCGCTTGATGGGGATAGCCTTCCATTTTCTCGCAAATTCTTCAGAAGTAAAACTGCTATCCCCCCGCCAATTTGCTTGATTCCATCAGATGTTGGTACCCAATTGCAGCTGGGTGGACGTAGTAGCGATAGTTTGGGAGCAAACTTGGTCTCAGCAGTCATTATCCTATCACCTTTGGCGATGGAGCCTCCTAAATATTTGCAGGACAAGGGGTAGGAAATTTACTCGTGGGAGGGACAGAGGAACCAATCTGGAGTGGGTAGACCTCCAGCTCCTAAAAAGAAAGAACTAAAAAGTAGATCAGAAGCCTTTACATGAAATATTAATTCATCAAAGTATATTCTATTAATGTGTGTTATAGCAAACTAAACAAAATTAATTATATATTAAATGAAATTGTTTAAAATGCATCCTGTTGATGTATTATGAATAGTTGATTTTAAGAAATAGTTATATCAAATTATGTATCAGTTAGTAAATAATATTAAAACCTATCTCGTGTGTAGGCTTCAAGAGACCCGAATGGTTAGTTTGTGCTGAGTATTCACGATTTTTCTTTTAAGAAATTGATTATAACTACAATACTTAATTCTTAATTTAGATGAGCTATGGATTAATGACACGACATTTTAATGTGATTCCAACTTGCTTTATCTTCATTATCTGAATTATTAAGGCAATAGCTATCCGCTAGTAATGATGCTCGGCTGAGAATACAGGATGTTTTCAAGTTTTTACAGAACGAATTAAATAGTAACGCTTTACCCCAAAACTTGAAAAGAAAATTTAGTTGTTGAAAGATTCTTAAAAAGGAAAACATAAAATATTCACAAATCTTAGAAAATAAAGTTCTGATCCCTAAATTAGAAAAAAAAACTCTCAGTCAAAAAGCAATATACACAAATAAATGAATAAATAAATAAATAAAAGAAAGCTGAATAAAACCATGTAGATATACACTGTATCTTTTTCATTTAAGTATACCTGTCAGCTTCTGTCTTCACGAATAATATTGCAAAATGATGACGAAAAACAACTACGTTACCGAGTAATATTGGCAATAACACTAGGAAATAGAGATTCGACGTTTTCTAGCGTAAATAATATTACACGATTTGCAATTCTGCTTGAAGTGATGTTCTTTTCAGTCGCTATGAATTTATTTCCCCCATTACTATTCTATGAAGACTTGAATTTCGTGTTTTATGTCTCCCTTGCTTAACTGATCGCTTCTGATCGGCTTTGCATCCCTTTGCATTTTATGCAAGAATTCAGAGAGAGAGAGAGAGAGAGAGAGAGAGAGAGAGAGAGAGAGAGAGAGAGAGAAATTCAAGGTTCTCGTGAATGGTTTTAATAAGGGGTCGGGAGATTTACCTTGCAGAAGCTCTCACGTTTTGATGGTATTCATTTTGACGGAGTAAGGAACACTCACCTCAACGCCTGGTGTTTTCTTTCTCATTCATTGTAGTTTGCCTTACTCTCTCTCCATCCTAGCTGGGAACAATAACGGTTCACGAACTACTAACTAGCAAGGGCATTTTAGACTTTAGTCAAAGCATATAGACTGACCCTCATCTCCCGGTTCGAGAACTGAAAAGAGAGAGAGAGAGAGAGAGAGAGAGAGAGAGAGAGAGAGAGAGAGAGAGAGAGAGAGAGAGAGAGAGAGAGAGAGGATAGTTTACCACTATTAGACCGTTTTGACAGGAACATGAAATATATACCAAGCACCAGCACAAACACAAACACAGTCTTTCATTCTTTTTTTCTAATTCCACTTCTCCCCAGTTATGACCGGATTCTTGAAGTAATTATTTGAAAACGTAAACGGAGTTGATGATAGAGAAATTTTAGAAAATGGTGACCGATCTCTGGCACCTTGTTAAAATTCGGTTGTCAGAAGCTTTGCTCATTTGGGGATGCGATTTAAAAGGTCCGAAATATGATCTTCGGCAAATGGCTGTTCTATTTTCGCATTAATAAAACCATTTCAAGGGAATTTCGATGACGGAAGATCGTTATCTGAAGTCAGTTTAGAAAAAATTCAGTCTTACGTGATACATTCGATTCTTTTGCTAAAATGCTTTTATCCTTAAGTGATTTATTTCATCTTAGCTTTTAATAGTTTAATTGAGAAACAAACAGCGACAGGGTTCACAATTTGGGAGCTTGCTTGTAAATGCCAACTTTGCTTTTGTGGTATTAAATAATTTTATTAATATCTCACAAAAGTATACCGAACTAAAAATACAGTAAAGAATTTTTCTCAAAATTTAAATAGCAATACTTCTACTAAATCTTCCATAAATAGCAATTCCCTTAATGAACTGAACGTTTAAACATTACATAATAGTAAAGAGTAAATAAACAATGGTTTTCATATTCAATTATGGTCACAATATTAGTATAGCAATGAATGCATTCTTTTGAATTATATCACAAACACACGGAATATGTATTTAGGTTGATATATCGACATAACATACCCATATTTTGAGTTTTTGAGGGAAGAATTAGCCCGCTATTAAGATAATTTTCCACTGGCTCTTGACAATAGGATTGAGTTAGTTGAATGATGTGTATCTAATAACGTACTTTCAGTCTGGGAGTCATTCTATAAGCAAAAATTTGGATGTAGCATGGCTAACCCTTTAAGTCCTGTTTTAGCCAATCTGTACATGGAATACTTTAAAACTATAGTAATAAATGCAAGAAAACCCAAAAACATGCTATGGATGAGATATGTAGACGGTATTCTAACATTTTGGAATAAAAGGTTGGGTAATTTCAGCATCAAATTTTAAATTGAATGGGAAACACAACAAAATTCCTTTTCTTGATGTTTCAATAATTAGAGACACAACAGAATACAAATTTACCATATACAGAAAACCAACATTCTCACTTTCATACATTCACTACTCTAGTTATCATGACATTTCTATCAATATAGGCGTAGCCAGCAACCTATTCTTAGGAGCCCGACCTAATTTTTTCCCCATATTTCCTGGAAAAGGAATTGCAACTAATTTGTAACCAGCTTTCGTCTATAAGGTATCCTGACCATATAATTGAGAGAGCGATTCATAAACCAAATGTAATTTTCCACTGACCCCTTCAAGACAAGACCAGAGAGACATCCAACAATAAAATAAAAATCCCACACCTGGACAGGATTAACGTGGTGACAGAGACTCTCAGAAAATATAATCCCTTTGCCTTTACCTACCTAAATACCCTAGCTAAATCCCTGATTAACATCCAACAAAAGCCAATCCCAAAGACACAGGAGTATATGAAATCCCATGCCTGGACTGTGACCAGTCTTACAATGGCTTTACAGGAAAATCACTTCCCCAGAGATTAATACAACACAAACCGTCAGTTAGGTATGGACAACAGAGCTCAGCTATTTTAACCATATAAATAACCATAACAGCAGAATAAACTGGAATTTGTCACATATAATTTATAGAGGCAAATGTCTGTATAAGAGCCAGATGATAGAGTCGGCCTTGAGTAAACAAACGCAGTTAATGAACATCTCAAGGGGCATTTGCAATTCAGATATCATAGATAAAGTCTTCCTTCAACGAACACTTAGAACATTAAAGAGAAATAATTAACTGAGGTGACCAGTTTAAACAGCTACCTGTGGATGGATCTCTTGGTATAAATACCGCCTTTCCTGTAACTTTTCTCATTCATTACCTACCTGACTAGAAGGACAGCTCCTTTAATTAGATGGAATTCTCTTGTAACAGAAAATTTTTGCCAGTCATGAATACACACACACACACACACACACACACACACACACACACATATATATATATATATATATATATATATATATATATATATATATATATATATATATATATATATATATATATATATATATATATACTAAAGTTGAAGGCGGTTGCTTGAAACCAGATAAGCATCATCGGAGGGTGGAGAGATACCAAAATCCTTTAAAGTTATGTATTTATTGCTGACGTTTCAGGACCATGTGTCCCATTTTCGAAGCTAAAAAATTAAAAGAATAACAGAATTAAAATGAGACTCAGATTAAAACATGATAAAAAGTTATTTCTTAACAAAATGCAAATTAGGTACAAGAGAATGGAACAGTGATTACCAAGTAGTGCTGAAGGCAAAAGCTGAGTGACTGTCAGGGTCCGTTTTGGTGTCGACGGAAACTCAAGAGAGGTACAGAGGAGTTGACGTGGACTGAGTATTTAATTGGGGAACCAGTTGTTTGATAAAAAGAGATTCGAGTATTGCCAATTGGTGTTCGTTTGGAGCTTTGCCTATGATTTTGAAATCCTTGTAATTTATATTGTATTTGCATTTTTTCCCATGATCTCTAATACAGGAAAATTCGGGGTTTGATAGTTTGACACCCGTACGATAACTAACGCCACGATGGGAATCTAATCTTACCTTTAACAACCTCTGGGTGGAGCCCACGTACTTCCCCAGGTCACATCTGGGGCAATTAAACAAATATATGACTCTCGAGGTCATCAAAGGAAGCAGACTCTCTTTATATTTAAACAAGGATTTGATGGTCATTGGGTTACATGGGATCAATTTTAAGTTGACTGCCGGTAGGTATTTGCTTACAATAAATCTCAGTTCTTGATAAAAATGGCTATCATAGATTAGGGGGACACTAGCGTACAGATGTAGTTTTGGTACCGTTGGCAGTTCAAACTTTGGGTGGAAAATATTATTTAGAAATTTTCGCAATTGTTTGTAAAAGAGTTCTGATGGAAAACAGTTATTTGCAAAGTACTGATGGGGAAGTACGAGGGCTCCACCCAGAGGTTTGTTAAAGGTAAATTAGATTCCCATCGTGGCGTTAGTTATCGTACGGGTGTCAAACTGTCAAACCCCGAATTTTCCTGTATTAGAGATCATGGGAAAAAATGCAAATACAATATAAATTACAAGGATTTCAAAATCATAGGCAAAGCTCCAAACGAACACCAATTGGCAATACTCGAATCTCTTTTTATCAAACAACTGGTTCCCCAATTAAATACTCAGTCCACGTCAACTCCTCTGTACCTCTCTTGAGTTTCCGTCGACACCAAAACGGACCCTGACAGTCACTCAGCTTTTGCCTTCAGCACTACTTGGTAATCACTGTTCCCTTCTTTTGAACCTGATTTGCATTTTGTTAAGAAATAACTTTTTATCATGTTTTAATCTGAGTCTCATTTTAATTCTGTTATTCTTTTAATTTTTTAGCTTCGAAAATGGGACACATGGTCCTGAAACGTCAGCAATAAATACATAACTTTAAAGGATTTTGGTATCTCTCCACCCTCCGATGATATATATATATATATATATATATATATCTATATATATATATATATATATATATATATATATATATATATATATATATATATACGTGCCCAGTTGCACTCCTGCTCCACTCTCCAATTCCAGGAAAGCCTAGCCAGAAATGTTTTTGTCACGCGATTTATCAAGGCAATAAGGACAAAGTATTAAGGCAGTCTCCCAATATTAGTTACACATGGCGTCGTAGCACAATCTGTGCAATAAGAACTGAAATATATTGGAATCTGGTCTCTCTTAACCGGGGCCCTTCCAGATGTTTTTACGATTTTATCATCAATTTTAGTTTCGCTTATTTTGGGGATGATTTTGATGGATATTCTAGAAGTGTAAACAACGTTACTTATACGTAGGCGATGCTCTGAGTCCAGTTAGTATTTCCATAAAAGAAATCTAAACAATTAACATTTTTTTCGTTTGTTCATATCAGTTAAAAAAAAATGAATAGATACGATAGTGATTTTCAAACGGAATAATAAACATAGATGAGTATATGAACCTGACTTATAATGTAAACGAGATCTGAATAAATGTAAGTGGTAATTGTAGCTTTCCTTACTCTGAAAAGAAGATATGAATGGTCTAAATCTTTCTTAATGAGAGCATATTTGATTTACTATAACTACAAGATACCGCATTCTTAACGAGGCTTATGAGATGGTTGTGCTGTAAATAATTATTAAGACCTCCAGACAACCCTGCCTCCTCCCCTTCCTCCTCTCTCTTCTCTATCTCTCTCTACACTACTCTTCGCTTCTCCCTCTCTCTCTCTCTCTTCTCGCTCGCTCCCTCTCTCTCTCTCGCTCTCTCTCTCTCTCTCTCTCTCTCTCTCTCTCTGCATTCATCCTCCATCTCAAAAGCAGATATGGTATTACGATGAATATATTTGTTGAAGGCAATCATTGTGGAATTTCTGTCTGGAAGGGAGTGGGGATGAACGGCTATCATACATATATGGTGAAAAGAGAATGCAATCGAGAGAGAGAGAGAGAGAGAGAGGCAGTTGGTTTCTACAGCTCCAAATTACCTATTGCTACCAGAAATATGAAGAGTATATTAAATTTTGATATTGAAGATTTGTAAATAAAATGCAGCTATCCACTCATAATATGAGGAGAGATGAAGTAAAGATGAAAATAAGCTTTCTATTTTGGAAATTAATTGTTGAGATAATAAACAATAAGTATAATTAAAAATAACTAAAATTGATATAAAGAAAAATGAATAAATAAAAATAAAATGAGATAAAAACCAATAACAGTATTTTAAAATTTTATATCTGTAACTAAGCTGAAAACCTAATTACTGGACCATCAATGGGTAAATTTTTCTCTGTTAAAATGGTGACGCTCTACCTATCTGGGTGACTGAATAAAAACTCAGTAGAACAGACGTGGTATCGTTTGATCGTAACTGAAGAACTGAGTACAGGAACTCTTCTTTGTTAAAAATTTATTTGTATTTCATTCAGTGTATGATACATATATTACTTGAAATCAAATAATGTTCAATACAATACACTGAAACCTCCTCAGTCAAAATGAACGTTGCACCACTGAAATTATTTAACTTTGGATAAAAATTTTTCTTTACCTTCGTTTAAACATTACCAAAATGACAAAGCAAAGAGAGAGAAAATAAAATCGTCTTCATCAGATACAGGAGCATTTTTTCTCAGCTGGCCCGGGATATATTTGTATGACAATTCCGCTCCTACTGAACGTTCGATAAACGAAAAATAAGAAAATAGTAAAAATTCTACAGAAAAGTTAGTTTTTTTCTTTTTTTCTGAAAACAAATGAGTTAACCATCAAGGGATATGTTCGATGCACCTGTTTTCAGTATTGTGTGGAATTCTTAAGTGAGAGGATGTACTCAGTTTTTCTTGCTTTTCAGTCAACACTTTTTTGGGTAAGTATTTATCTTATGTAATTCATACTTACACATATAGTAAATGAATGTTCTTCCTTTCATATAAAGTAGATCTGTTCAGCTACACTTTACCTCGAAAGTTTGGTCCTTAAAAAAGGACCATGGGCACGTGAACACCATTATTTCCGTTTTCTCTGATAAGGTTACTAGAGAAAGTGTTAACTGCATACATTTCCTTTTTTCCATTGGAAATTATGAGTATAGTGGAGAAATCTACTGAGAGACATATGTAATTATTTTTCCATTTGCATCTATATTATATATATGTTTTCAGGTTCTACTCCATGGCTTTCAAACTCTCGGTGAAGTCATTCTATTCCGTTCGTGATGCAGTAAATTTTGCTGAAGAAAATGACTTGTATAATGATGAAAACTTCATAGATATTGTCGAAATTCATCCTCCAGTAAATGAACTTACAGATGAGGAAGACATTGATGATGAGATTTTAGATGATGATAACAGAGATCCAAACATCATCCTGAAAGATGTACCAGCAACTGTTGAACTTCAACGATGCAATGATGAACGAGAAATAAAGTCAACCAATAAGAAAAAGAAAGAAATGCTATGATCTGTCATGGAAAAAAAGTAACCCTGATTTCTCAAAATTCACGTCTCCAACAGCTAAAGGGTCGAACGAAAAATTGAAGTCTATGAAAAATAACCTACATGGCAAAACCCCAATTGAAATATTTTAACTTTTCTTTAGCGACGAAATACTAAATGAGATTTGCAGAGAATCTGTTACCTACTCCGCACAGAAAAATTTTCATGATTTTCAGTCTACCAATAAATTGTTTGAAGAATTTCTTTGGAATCCTATTTTATTTTCAGGATACCACAGACTACACAGTGACCGCCACTATTGGAGTTTAGAGGAAGACCTTGAAGCTCAGATCATTCGGAAAACAAAGCCAAGAAACAGATTTCTAAGTATTAAAAGGTATCTACATTTTGTTAACAATGAAAATTCAGAAAAATGCAAAGGAGTCAAAGATTTTAAGATTATATCTTTAGCCTGTGCTTTGAATGAGACGTTCAAGCAGTTTGGAATATTCTCTAAAGAATTATCCATTGATGAGCAGATCGTAAGGTATTATGGAAGAAGTTCTCTAAAGCAGTTTATAAGAGGCAAGCATATAAGGTTTGGCTTTAAACAATGGATGCTGTGCTTGGAACAAGTGGTTACTGTGTCCATATGGATTTGTATCAAGGGAAGCAAATAGATTCTACTCCTATTGCCAAAAATACTGACTGCCTAGGTACAAAAATGGTAATATCTATGGTTAGTCATCTTGAGAACACGTATGATCATGAGATTTACGTAGATAATTTTTTCTCAAGCTATGACCTATTTGTGCAACTGAAAAACTTGGGAATGAGAATCACGGGCACAATCCGTTGAAATAGAACATGCAAATGTCCTCTGAAGGAGGATAACAGAAAAAAAGAAGATCGTAGGTCCTATGACTATCGATTTGAAGACAAAGAAGAACTCTTCTCTTTGAAGTGGCATAACATCAGTATTTTCACAATTGCCAGTAATCATCAATCTGTTACTCCTATAGGGAGCGCTAAGAGATGGTCAACTAGTTGCAAAAAGGACATTCTTGTTGCTCAGACATTTCTCAATTACCAGTATAATAAATTTATGGGAAGAGTTGATCACTTAGACTGGCTTGATCAGAAGTATCGAGTTTCTATTAGATCCAAAAAGTGGTATTTCAGTTTATTCGCAAACTTCCTTGGTGTTGTTATCATCAATTCCTGGATTGTATATACCTTGGCTAATGAAAATAAGGTTACTATGTAATCCCTGGAATTTAGGAGGTCAGTAACTAGATCTCTTTTGCAGATCTGATCAGATTCTGATCCTGAAACATCTGGATGGTCAAAGGTATTTTCTTCTAAAAGTATTACCAGACATCAGATTCTCTTCAAATGGACATGTTCTTGATCGAACAGAGGGAGGAAAACAGAGAAAATGTGCCAATTGCAAGAAAAAGGTTGCCAAACAATGCATGAAATGTGATGTGGGTCTTCATATTGGAGTGTTTCAACAAATGACATACAGAGTAAATTGTATCTTATTTAGTTAAGTGAATGAAACAGAGGTATTTTAATTTATTTTTTTTTTATCCCAACTTATATCGTTTTACCAGCTATAAGTTTGATTCAGGATTTCTGCTTCATAGACCTAAGTTATACTCAGAGTGCCTATGGTCCTACAAATAGGACCAAAATTAAAATTGACTTTTTTAATGAGATATGGTAGTAAAAATTATTTTACATATTTAATATGTAATAATTATGTAAAACTAACTGTTTTTTAATAAAAACACTGAGGAAAAAAATTGGGATTTAAAGGGTTAAAGATTCCGAGCTTTTGCTTAGAGACCCAGCTACGTGCACGTGTTTCAAACATTCCAGATGGGTCCCACTCACGGGTGCATATATGTAGCTCTTTTGAGTTTTCTGGTTAGCCTGGCTTTGATTCGAGGTTAAGGATACCCAAGAATTATAAATTATAAATGAGCACTTATCGTTTTGCTTATTTATATATATATATATATTTTTTGTGTCCCATATTGCACTAAAATCAAACTTATTCTGCCTGAAATGAATGAGTGGCAATCAAAGCCGGACTATCCAGAAAACTCAAAAGAGCCACATATTTGCACCAATAAGTTGGTTTGAAACACATAAGTCGTCTCTAAGCAAAAGCTCGGAATCCTTTAGGCACAGGTAGCAAACGGTGATAATCTTTATTTTTGAAATATTTAATAGATCATAAAACGACAGACTATGGCCTGGCCCTCATTTAAAAGATAATTATCCGCTTTAATCCAATGCTGTTTTATTTTTTGCTCAGAGAGTGTGTATGGTTTGTGCTAATGTCATATTCTAATCGGGTCTCTCAAGGTATATATTTGTCATTATCACTACGGAAATTATAAATCCTTAAAAATAACTAAGCATAATACCCATTTCCCCAAAATACCTTGAGGAACCCGATTAGAATGTGACATAAGCAAAAACCATACATACTTTCTGATCTAAAATTACAAAACAGCATAGGATTAGAGCGAAGAATTACTTTTTGAATAACGGCCAGGGCTTAGTCCATCGTTTTACGATCTATTCAATATTTATAAAGGTATCGCAAGCTGATCTTTTTAATTTCAGTACAAACTCGAACTGGGGTGTATTTTTCCCATAATTCAACTAGGTGTTCAATCAGTTACAGTGCGTAATATGGCATCAAATAAGAGATTTGTTTCCTTTTAAAGATCAATTCCTTCCATTTTATTCGGTAAATACGGCAGCTTTCAATGTACAGAGCAGTTAAATAAATCTGAAATGACCATTGCAGCTCGAGTGATTATGATTGATGATATTATTTTTGCTGAGTGACTGACACGTAATTAAAACTTAGACGCTCTTCGAATATTTCGAAATATAGGTCACGGTGGTCTATTAACAAACTTGTCAATGGCAGTTGAGATTTTGAAAAAAACGAAATGAGAAAATTTGAAATTCTTTCTGTCTTTTGCAATAAAATATTTTTGTACTTGATAATAAAAGCAAAAAGGCAGGCCATACAATGAGCCAGGGATTGACGTCACAGGTCACTTGAAATATCAATTTATTTCAGTATGTAAAGACAAAGTCCAGGGGCCAACTTCAACTTGCACTCCATTGACACGCTCTTTATAAGTAAATTTGCTTAATAAATAAAATGAAATTCCTAACTAATAAGAAAATCGACTGAAAGGCAATATTTCACAAATAGAGTAATGGAGATATCAATGCAATTGAAGGAAAGATCCTTTTTTTCTCTCTTCAGTCCTTATTACTTTGCCCTTTTGTATGTTGACTAAGGCACATTTTACTGATGCCCCCAGTTATTTATCTTTACTGCCTGGATTTGGGTTTCAAATTCCTTAATGCTTTTGCCATGCAGCTTGATGTCGTACATGAACATCAGATGTTTAATTCTGTTGCTTCCGTTCTTGAGATGGTGCCCAGCATCCATCTTCTGGAATACTTTTGTCATGGTAATCATGGTTACTATGTAGAGTAGTGGGGACAGTGAGTTCCCTTGAAAGATTCCTCTCCTGATGTTAACCTCTGCTAGCCTCATTCCATAGCTTGTAATACTGTATTCCAGTTGCACACTGTAATAATTAGGAAGCTGATGGTGTTTTCATCTACCCTATATATTTTCAGATATTCTATTAGCCACTTGTGTGGCATCATGTCGAAGCCTTTCTTGTAGTCAATCCATACCATACTTAGGTTGGTTTTCCTTCTTTTTATGTCGGTGAGGGATGGTGTTTGTATCCTCTAGGTAGTTGTATAGCCTTTCACTGATGATACCGGTTAGTAACCTCCACATTACTGGTAGGCAGGTAATGGGCCTGTAGTTACTTGCTATATTGCCTTTGCTCTTGTCTTTCTGTTGATCATCCATTTAGGCAAAAGGTGGTTTGTGATATAATGCTGGAGTTGTTCTACCATTCTAGTGTGCAGGGCCTTGATGTTTTTGAGCCAGTATCCATGGACTTCATCAGGGCCTGGGGCTTTCCTGTTAGGTATTTCCTTTAGTTGGTGACTTTATTGTGCCTGTCGTGATCTCAGTGAATCTTTGTTTTTTTCTCCCCATTCCTTCTGCCTTGACTTCCTTGAGCCATGTTGCATGTTTGTTGTGTGATACCAGATTGCTCCATATGTTTTCCTAGAGTCTCTTACTTGGTTAAGCTTAAAGAATTTCCTGATGCTTGTCTTCCCTTCTCAGTTGACTTTATCGTCTTTTCTGGTTGGTTCCGAATAGTTTGTTCTGTATGTATCCTTTATTCCTGTTCATGTACTGATGGATCTAATCCATGGATCTTATGTACTTTGGCTTTATACCTCTGGTTTGTATCTCCCGTTGTATTGTTTAGACCCTTCTCTAGTGCTTTGTATTTCTCATTCAGTTCCTCCTTGTTTTCTTGCTTTGTAGCCTGAGATGTAATTCAATGTGTATGTGTCGAAGGGTGCAATGATCACCGTCTTTTTTATCTCGTCTTTTGCTACTGGTACTAGAAAATATTCTTTTAGCAGATCAATATTCATGAATATTCCAGCTCCACTCAAGTTGTTTGTTGTATCTGCTAAGTTGTTTAGCAGGTATCTGTCTGACTTTGTCTTGACATTCAACCGTTTGTAGTCTCTGCAGGGTGTGACATGTTCCATCTGCTTTGGGCATCATATGGAATATTGATGCCCATGGGCTGGATCCTTTCTGGCATATTCCAGCTTCTTCTAATTCTTTGAAGACTTTCTTTAAGTATTAAAGTTTTTCCAGTGCCAGTCATCTGAATCTTGAGTGTATTGAGA
This sequence comes from Macrobrachium nipponense, assembly GCF_015104395.2. NCBI lineage: Eukaryota > Metazoa > Arthropoda > Malacostraca > Decapoda > Palaemonidae > Macrobrachium > Macrobrachium nipponense. The sequence goes on from NC_087220.1 coordinate 5,508,146, forward strand.
GTCTTCCTGTGTGTATGTAGTGCTTTATTTTTTGCTTCATTAGTTTGTTTTACATTTACTGGGCTGTTAAGGAGATGAATTCTTTGTGGATCTCATGACTAGTTCTTTTCTTGCGACATCGAATAGAAGGTTTGTGTTGTTAGGAAATCTGCTCCTAACAACGTCCTCCTTACATTGTCGAATTTGACTTTCATCTCTCACTTTCTGTACATGGTAAATGGAGCTCTAGTGATGGTCAAGGCTAGCAGGTTGGGGTGTGATCTGGGGTTCATCTGGTCTGCCAGTTGTGCTTTGATGGATGACTTCCTTGCCATCGCCCCAAATCTCCATTGGATGAAGCGGACTCCTACTGGGTGTTCTTGCCTTCTTTGTGGTTGCTTTCCTCTGGAAAAGTTTCTTGTAGAAAGGTGTAGCCTGTCTGGCTCTTCCCTTACTGCTACTTCCTTCATTGTTAAACGACTGTTCTATCCGACGTACAGCTGACGGTGGCTGTGAGGGGTCTGCTGCTTTATGTTCCATGTGGACCTTGTCGACTATGACTAAGAACTCTTCTATGTGCATGGTGGAGGCTTTGGGCATTGTGGCTACTGTCTGGGAGGGTAATTTGGTAAGGACTTGCCTCAACAGATTCAAGAATGACTCGACTTCTCTATCTCGTGCTGGTAGAGTGATGAGTTTGCACAGCTGCTCATACACATGTGATGGCCTCTTGTCACCTATAGGTGCCCCACTTGGTTCATGAAGTTGTTTACTCATTGGAATGGTGACATGCTGAAAGATGAATTCAGCTGGTCCGAGAGATTGTCGAAGGTTAAGGTGGCATCTAGTTACTTGAGCCAAGCCACTACTTGTTCAAATACATCGTCAGGCAGGAATTTCCACCCTAAAAAAACCACGCTTCTGGTTGGGGGAGAGTGAAGTGTGACAATCAGATGAAGGCGATTGCAAGACTCTTGTTGATGGTGTAGGGTTCATTGGCGTGGTCGGTTATCTCTGTGTCGGCCTCCTCAAGTCATTCTGGGGCCACCAGCATGAGAGAGAGGTGTAAGTAGAAGCATAGTTCAGGTTACAACTAACTTATTCATCCAAAATTCATACGTCATAAACCTTGTGGGCTGCAATGTAGTCCCATCCAATGACAGGTAGAGAAAATGGATTAAATATGGGCTACCGTGTTTCTTCAGAGGCAAACATACAATTATACAAGAGAGAAACATATGAATATGAAATGCCTATACATACTTAAATAAAAGGTAATCAGATACATATACTGGTATAATATCAAGAGGGTGACTCTTTGCCTCGTGTTTGCCCTCATGTCTCGCATGGGGTACTTTCTCCGAGGTTCGCAGTGAAATATTGGTGGGTAGACTGTGATGCTCAACATGTGCGCCTACAGAGTTTTTGTTATGATCTGATTATGTATTTTGGATTTTCCTCAAATTCATGAAAATGGTAATTGTGATCTATGGCTCTCTTACTGAAGTTCAGTAAAATAAAAAAGGAATATATATATCATATATATATATATATATATATATATATATATATATATATATATATATATATATATATATATATATATATATATATATATATATATATATATATATATATATGTATAACAGAATCACGAAAGTTAGGAACGTGATAAATCCATAAATAAAGATAAATGCCACGAAGGAAAAATAAACGAAGGAGTCTGCGAGATCTTTCGGCTGAAAAGCCCTTTACTGAAGCAGCTACAGTAGCTGCTTCAGTAAAGGGCTTTTCAGCCGAAAGATCTCGCAGACTCCTTCGTTTATTTTTCCTTCGTGGCATTTATCTTTATTATATATATATATATATATATATATATATATATATATATATATATATATATATATATATATATATATATATATATATATATATATATTGTGCTAACAAGCCTGAGGATTCCATTTTCGTATGTGACTATCAAATATACTATAATATAAAAACGTAAATAAAGTTTATATAAAACAATTCTTTGGAGAAGCTTTTATTCTTTGAAACTAAAATTCGATATAATAAAAAATATTTCAGCATTACTGCTTTTATATCCTGGGAACGTTGTCCTATGATTATTAGAGTTATTATTATACACCAAGTCTGGCACACTATTCACCATGCCATGAGGCTCGCTGGCTGCGGCTGTTAAACGGGGCTCAGTGCGTCTAGTCAGTAGCTGGGTAACTTTGCCCGAAGCTAATTGCTAATTAGTTTTCCCTGTTATCAAATATTTTCGTTCCAAATCACTGCAATTCCATTATCAATACATCGAAATTGTAATTGTGTCAAAACGCAGTTGACAAACAATGGTTCTAAAATTAACGCCGAGACTGTCTTTTCACGTAAGAAAAAAAGAATGAAATTAATTTTTAACAAATTAATTTTTAAAAGAAAGTATAATCAAGTTTGTGATTGCCACTTTTATGTTGTTGTTGAGTTATTAGGAATTAGATACAGTTCTCATCTCTACTTAATAATAAATTACCTTTATAAAATTTTCGGGTAAGGAGGATAATGAAAATTTTCAATATTGCTTATGAAAATCCGTCGTCCTAAGCTGCATTAGATACTACTTTGTATGAATAATTCAAAAGGAGAGCAAAGAGAAATGAATTTGTTTTGCATATAAGTAAATGCCTTGGTAAATAGATTATTCTCGAAGCTTTGATGCCATCTCAGTTATAAAAATCTGAATGCAATAGTGGGCTGCGAAATTCAATTTATTTTCCATTAGTCTTACGAGTCGGATGTCAAAAGTACACAAGAAAAACGAGATGATTAAGTATTGTTGAGATTATGCCGATTTATTCAGCAGAGATAAACTGTTTATAGAATAATGATATTTGAAATAAAAATGTTCGCATCAGCGGTATCATATTCATGTAACACTTGATAATCTCTCTCTCTCTCTCTCTCTCTCTCTCTCTCTCTCTCCTCTCTCTCTCTCTCTCTCTCACGCACATACATATGCAACTAAACATATTTTTCATCTTATTGTGAACGAAATTACCATTTTCCACAACCTATCCTCATTGCCATCTTTAGTATGGTAATTACTCGCGTTACCTTTTCTGGAAAAAAAGAAAAAAAAAACCCTATGTTGACAATGGCTCTCTGACGAGTAAAATACATTTTACAGCTTAATACAATCGTTCTACTCATTCAGGCTTCTCACTATAAAGGCTTAACTCGAGTATGGATGATTATCAATTTGGTCATTTTCAACTTTTCTTTTCAAGAGGCAATATAGTCACGCTTAAATAAAATTCAGGAAAGTAGGCCTACCCATTAATAATCTCTTAAATAACCCGGATGTTGAGGCATTTCAAGGGAATAAACATTTCCATGAATATTCAACTGCGTCTCCGTCTCCGTCTCACGGCCTAACACGAAAGCCACTGATCAACACCGAGTTTCCTTTTCTTCCTGATTTTGTTTTCATTTTAAGATACTACACGTTCAGCAAGAACGACTTAAATAGCTGCACTACATCAGCAACGTAAAAATAAAAAGTCTATTTTTTTTGTATTTTATAATACGTCTATTAATCCCTGGATATGCTAAATTCTTTTCATTTCGGTTTTAGGACTAGTGGTATAAGAAAAACATTGTCTCATTGGACATAGTAACAGACAAACCGAGAGTAAATTCTGTAGAGCCACTGAGAGAGAGAGAGAGAGAGAGAGAGAGAGAGAGAGAGAGAGAGAGAGAGAGAGAGAGAGAGAGAGAGAGAGAGAGAGAAATTCTCTTGGGTCTCGAATTGAATATTGTATCCTGGAATGGAAGTTCTTCGCGCTATTTTCCAAATAGCTGTGGTCTCAGTTTTATTTTGCTTTTCTTATTGCTTTGAGCTTCAAAACTTCACCAACAATACCACCACTTATATTAAGATGAAATAATCAGACTAATTCTTCTATTCACAGCTTTCTCAGAAACAAATATATGGCCCCTGTATGGCTACGAAAAACAACGACGGAAATACCTTTATGCTATGAAAACCAGAGAGTGCGCTGATCAGGAATTCGATGTAATAACTCATATTAGTAAAGCTATACTACACAGGTTACTAGACAACAAGAGAATTCCAATTATATGATATGTCAGAGTATTGAAATGACCGAGATACAACATGGCATCGGTATTATGAATGATATCCAGATATTCTCAGATGAATTTTCACTGCGTCTTGATATTTTGCTTTGGTTAAAAACAGTTTCCTTGGAAATGCAGACTCAAGAACTTATAATTTCCTATAGGTGGCACTCCTGTAACAGCTGTAACCATGAAATTAGTAAACTACAATTGATTTTTTTTTTTAAATGAATGCTCAGGTCAAATAATTCTTAATGGTAACCATTTTGCCTTTATCTAGGACAATACAATTAAATCAATGTTCATTATTCTAATGGACTTCAGTTCTCACTGGGAAAATTTCTATAGTGGCTGTTTTTCAACACCGTTATTATCCGTAATAACAACTTTTTCCCCTTTACTGCATCTATATCAGAAAACCTGAAAAAGAGTATATGTTGAAAATTTTCATGGAAAGGCTTCGCTTTGTAAAATCATTACAATTACATTCTGGCTCTCCTCCAGTTTGATGAGGAGGAGGGCGTTAAATTCATCTCTTTTTAATTTTACTTCTATTTTATTTTATTACTGTTTCATTTTTATTTCAATTTTTTCGTGCATGCCTTAATCCGAAGATTTCGATGGCAGAAGGCTCTCAAACAATTCCAGGTGGAAATAGGTTTTGTCGCAAATGTGATTTATCGACTATTAATTTACATTCGGATTTTTCTTTGTTCAGCTAATTGACGCCCTCTCTCTCTCTTTGCTTGTTATTTTCCGAATGTCGTGATAAGTATTAGGATTAAGTCAATACTGCGACCATCAGCGATTAGCGTGTTATCACTCTTGGAGAAACAGTCCTGTATTTAGGACGTCATCGCCAAGGAGAAAAACTAAATCGAATAAACATACGTGGAAAATGAAGTATACTAATTAATAAATTCAATAGAGTCCGATGTTATTTCCAGGGATGCCAGAGCACAGGATGATCTTTCCTGCTGTGGATTTTCCAACAGTCTTTAATGAAGTCGAGTTCTGATCACTATGTACCTTCATATAACCTGGCAAATGTGCAGGTGGCTTCTGAGTGCTATTGATGCGGAAGATTAATTTTGTTTAGCAGCCTGTAGGCTATAGTTTAGTGGAATCATGACTCTTCTTAATATGCAGGAGTCAGATTCATCGATGATATCTACTGCTAACTTTCTCTTCGTCCTCTTCTTATCTAACTGCAAATTAAAAATAAGAAAAAAAATTCATCTCCTAATAATGTGGAATCAAAACTATGATGTAATTAAAAGAAACAGCAACTCTCTCTTGGCCCGTGACCACGTCACTAAATTTCGTTGAAATCCATTCTTAACTCTCCTAGAAAATGAACTGTTACAGTTCAACAAAGAGATACATATCAAGACGAAACCTTTGTTGAAGGAGTTACAAACTATTTTTCGTATTACAGTTTTTTACTTCTTGCTTTTTTAACAGCATAGAAAGAGAGAGAGTGATTGACTAAATTAAACTCAAGGTATTAACTGAATGATCATCAACCAGAGTCACTCTAATACAATATAACTAACGACCTCCACACGAACGGAAAACCAACCAACCGACGCAATTCAACCATTGTTCTCACCTGCCATGGAATCATTTGCTCCCAATCAGCGCCTCGTATTCCAGGAACTGAAATAGCTATAAATCAGTATGATAGAGTGAGTTCCTCCGATAATAATTCACGATACTTGTGGTTGTTTCATACCTCATCCGACATAGTTGGAGGTTATGCTTTTGCCAGTGCATGTATAAAATAAATCTCTAGAATTAGATATCCAAACAATTTCATCCGCTGTTTAGTTATCGCGGAGGCAAATGGAATTTGATTTCCACTACTTTTTAATGTTAGTTTTACGTAAAAGAAATTTAGCCATTTTTAAATATACAATTCAATCGCTGAGCTAACTGCGATCGGCTTTCTTATTGCCACAGCGCTCATAAACACTTATCACGATAAATTTTTATTTGCACTTTTTCTATATTTTGGACGATAGTCCTCAGTATCCGAATCTTTAAAGATTTATTCAGCGTGCGAGTAAATATAAAAGATCAGGGTGCATTTCTAAATACACAGTCAATAGCTTATACTGTAGCAACACTTTTATGAAAAAATAAATATTTAACTTAGCTTATCATACGGGAGAATTCGCTATACTCGTATGAACTTATCAGCTTTTATGAATTCACGAGTAGATCAAACTTAATTCTGTAAGATCATCAAAGGCAATGATAATCTAAATGAAGACAGTATTCCCAGTATTCTTACACGAATTTTTTTTCTTGGAAATGCGGTCTTAATCAGATTTATTTTGAGGCATCTACAAGACGTTGCAGAAGGAAGGGTTTGTGTTTTGTTACTCCACGCCCACTTTGGAAGCATTCAATGATTAAATAAAATTAGAAATTAGTAATGATTAAATAAAATGATTAAATGAAGTTAGTAATGATTAAATAAAACTAGAAATTAGTAACTTTTTATAAACCAATATATTTTACGTTTATTATTTTGTGTTATGCTACTATGTATAAAATAATGGAATAAGAATTTATGAAACCGATAATAAAAATTATATTTTTCTTCTTCAATTTTCGTAAAACCTAGGTTCCAGAACTTTGCCTTTAAAGAAGTATTTTTATTTCATTCCACTGGACTCAATAGTATGACTTCATATTCAGGCTTATATAAATATAAATATTTTGGTCGAAATCAGAATTTTATTAAATCTAGAATGCATCCCACCTGACAGTAACTATAGTTCGTACATCTCCTATCGTTATTACAAACTCCGCAGTTATGTGATTAAAATGCATGCGTGTTTCACTTCTAAATATATTAACAGACAAAGAGCTGTTTTAGGTATGATTACATATTAATGGAGGCGCACTAGAATTAAAATCGACCATAGATTAATACTAAAAAAAAAAATCAGATAATTACTTCTCCACTGCAGTCCCATGGACACTAAAATTCAAAACATATATTCTTTGCAGCATTATTTTGTTATATCATTAACTTTAAAAAATTGAAATCACAGCCTTTAGTCTGTACAGGCTCGTATAAAGGAAAGAAGAAAGTATGCAAAATAAAATGAGAATTATCATTGCAAAAGACTGGAATGAAATTGGAAGAAATTTAAGAAATGAAAAAGTTGAAAGATTGTAATTTAGGTACTATCTTTCAGTTAATAACAGCAGGCAATTTCACAGGATTATACTCTTGAGACGTGACAACTGCTTGATAATAGAAAATTAGGTGTTATAATATCCCCTTTTAGAAAATTAACTATTTTTCCTCCTCACATTCGGTTTGTATCCTTATTCAAGGCTTCCTTTTAAGTCATTATTCTTCCCTTATTGTAGAAGCATTATATCAGCACCATTTCCCTCCTCCTGAATTTCTGCAACTAGCACATAGGAATGAGGAAAGCAAAATATTAGTCTTTCATCCGAAGGAGGAACATTAAACTTCGTTCCCAATGGAAAGAGATTTTTCCGGGGACAGAAGTCTTAATCAGGCTGATTCAGATGTTGAGAATTCTATGTTTGCGCACACCATTAAGCTCACCAAAATCAATTATGTTTCTCCTGAATGAAGAAGATTTTACAATGCAATGGCTTCAGGTTTAAGATGCGGGGCACGAATAAGGTGATCTAAGTTTTCCATACAATGTTTAAAGGTAGCCTTAAAACCATAGCAGATTGGTGCTATCAGTAACACTATAAATCACATTATAGAAGTAATGCAGCTTTAGCTAATAACAGAAAAATACTTTTCTTATGTAATAAGATTTTTTTCAGGCAATAATGGCTCTCTACAGAATACGGAATAGGATACATGGAACTTTGATCACTTATTAAAAATACCTCCCGGAATTCACTAACTTCATATATTATGGCTATTATAATCACATACATTTCTAGTAAAAAGTAACCGGTAGATTCTAATTCATTAATATTATATATATATATATATATATATATATATATATATATATATATATATATATATATATATTATATATCTATATACATACCATATATAGATATATATTATATATATATTAATATATGATATATATTAAATATATATAATATATATATATAGATATATATGTATATATATATATATAATATATATATATATATATATATATATATATATATATATATATATATATATATATTATATAATATATATATATATATATATATATATAAAGAGTGAAGGCAACTTCGTGATTATTTTGGAAGTAAAATTCTCTGCATTCTTTTAAAAAGTGATTGTTAATAGAAGTTTTATATTTTCCAGTAATGTTGAGCTGTAGCAAAAAATACAGAAACATTTGTTATAGCTGTAGCCAAGGCCTTGCTAACTTACCAGGCAGCAGCACACACGAGTTTGTAACGACAGGTTGCCATAACCATCTGCCTTAAATTTCATGGCTGGGTTCTCATGTGTCCATTTCAACTCTTTTCGTTCTCCTGTTCAAAATGTCATTCATAATACATTATTGTCTGGAATCCATAAACTGTACCTGCTCTGTAAATATAGCATGTAATATTATGTGAATTGTTTCTTATCTGGTACTTCATCATCTAAACGTCTTTCTTTCTCTTGAACATATTTGAATATTCAAAGTAAACTATATCTGTATCCACTATATCTGTTTCAAATACATTGCTTTAACGCAGATATTATTTATTATTATTATTATTATTATTATTATTATTATTATTATTATTATTATTATTATTATTATTATTATTATTATTAGGGAGGAGGCCTTCTCTGAGGGCAGTAGCATTGAATATTATACCTGTTTTAACGGCATCTAGTTTATATAGAATCTTCTCAATTATTCTTATAGTCTTTTTCTCATCAGCATGTAGCTGGTATATCAAGTTTCCTAAAGACATAAATTTAATTGTCTTAGGTTTATTTTCTTTGATGTGTCGACAGGGCACAGACAGTCATCTAGGAGAGTATACAACAAAGTGAATTAAGGTACTGGTTTACAGGTATTTATAGCAGGCAGGGCGTTTACCCACCGATTGTACACGCCCTGCCTGCTACAAATACACCTTAATTCACTTTGTTGTATACTCTGTAAATAAAGAGACAACATCAAAACTAACCATATTAAAATCAAAACTCAAATTTAAACTATTCAATTTGTTAATAAAATCAACATTGTTTTTAACATTCGTGTTAGAAATGTTTCCTACCAAAGGAGTAAGAATTTTTACAAGCCATTTAGATAAATTATACGTAACTGAGCCCACTGAACTTATGATTGGTCTGATAGGGTTATTGATTTTATGTGTCTTGACTAAACCTAACATATATTACAGTAAGAACACGTACCTAGGGATTACGCGTAATCCCTGAATATTTCAGTGAATACGCGTAATCCCCGTTTCACTCAGGTGATATTTAAGATATGTTGGTTGCATGGATGGCTGACAATGACTCACAAGAGTCTGGCCTGATTGGTGTGACAGCAAGAAGATCCTCCTCAGTCTCCATTCGAGCAATCACTTCCATCGGCAAAGCCGAAGTAGTAAGTCCTACACGAGCCTCACAGCCAAACATTGCAGAATATGGAGAGCACTTTATCCCGGAATGGAGAGCACTGTTTTTCTGGAACTGAACAAACTTGATGCCCGTAGGCCAGTCTTGTGAGTCATTGTCAGCCATCCATGCAACCAACATATCTTTAATATCACCTGAGTGAAACGGGGATTACGCATATTCACTGAAATATTCAGGGATTACGTGTAATCCCTAGGTACGTGTTCTTACTGTAACATATCTTAGGTTTAGTCAAGACACATAAAATATATAAGGTAGGAAGGCGCATTGCGGTGTAAACTGTTTAATTAAATGGTCCCAGCCCTTCAAAATGGATTTAATTTGCTTATTAAAATGGGAGTTCACTGTCTGTGTAGGATCAGACCTCAGGTTCGTATAAGTATCAGTTTCGTTTAGCAATGTCATTATTTTACTTACATGGTCACTTTTATTCATTATTACCACTGCATTAGATTTATCTCTTTTTGTCTCTTTCACTATTTCGTCTTCTTTAATTTTCATGAAATTCTGAAGAAATCTCACGGGTACATTATGGTCCTATGTGTAAACCTTCTCCCCCTAATGTACCCGTGAGATTAGTCAAGACACATTAAATCAATAACCCTATCAGACCAATCATTAGTTCAGCGGGCTCAGTTACGTATAATTTATCTAAATGACTTGTAAAAATTCTTACTCTTTTGGTAGGAAACGTTTCTAACACGAATGTTGAAAACATTGTTGATTTTATAAACAAATTGAATAGTTTAAATTTGAATTTTGATTTTAATACGGTTAATTTTGATGTTGTCTCTTTATTTATAAAATTGCCTGTAGATGATTTACTTGAATATTTGGAGGATGAATTAGAACGTCATGACATTCCCTTAAATGTAGCAAACCTCATTAGTCTCATAAGGTTATGTATCAAAGATAGTAAATTTTGTTTTAATAGGGGATTTTTTGTACAAAAGTTTGACCTGGCTATGGGTAATCCCTTCTCTCCTGTTCTTAGCAATATTTACATGGAATGTTTTGAGACAAAACTCTTACCAAGAATTTTGCCCCAAAAAGTTATATGGTTTAGGTATGTGGATGATATTTTCTGTATTTGGCCAGTTCACGAAAATCTCTAGGATTCCTATACAATCTCAATAATTTAGTCCCTTCTATAAAATTTACTGTAGAGGAAGAAAGAAATTGTAATTTGAATTTTCTTGATGTAACTGTCCATAGAAATGATAGAAATTTCACTTTTTCAGTCTTTCGTAATTCAACTAACATTGCCTCTTTTGTTCTTTACTACTCAAATCACCATCAAAATGTTAAATTCTCTGTTTTTTCTGGGATGTTCCTAAGGGCTTTACATGTCTATAGCCCACATTTTATTGACACTGAAATTAAAACTATTTATGATATTGCATTGAAGCTTAAATACCAAAGGACTTTTATAGATGTGGCATGGAAAAGAGCTAGAAAAACATTGTATTCAACTAATGACAAACTTGAATTTAGTAAGCATAACATTCTAAAATTACCCTATAATGAAAGGTTTTTAGATATTGCTAGAATTTTAAAGCTTTTTAACATAAAGGTTGTTTTCAGTAGCACCAATATTTTGTGAGAACTGGGCAAATATCGAATCCATTATTCGTACACATGAGAGATTTAGATCATCCTATTAACTGGAGTCAAGCAAGAGCATTAATCCCATGTAATGACACAGTTAAAAGGAATATCATTGAATCTTGTTTCATCAAGTCAAACAATAGAAATGTTCTAAATTTAAGTCTTGGTGTATTTAAACTTGATGCTTTCATAATGAAAAAAAGTTGTAGATAAATATAAGCAACAACATTAATATATTCAGTTTTTACATGTTTTGGACTGTAAAGATACTTTGCAATTTCGGTTAGGGTCAAATCTGTTTAGGTTTGTGACCGTGTGATATCCGATAATCCTGGATTATCTCTTTGAATTTTTACCCTTTTGACAATTAACCATCTGGTATTCTTGATTTTGTTGTGTACCTGAGACGTTTCTCTCCAATTGTATTTCATTCGCTCCTTGACAATGTCTTGGTAAAGGCGAAAGTGCTTGGATTTCCGACTATCATTTTCCTGTGGTATTCGCTATATATATATATTTATATTTTATATATATATATATATATATATATATATATATATATATATATATATATATATATATATATATATATTTTATATATATATATTTATATATAATATATATATATATATATATATATATATATATATAATATATATATATATATATATATATATATATATATATATATATATATATATATATATATATATATATATATATAGTATATATATATATATATATATATATAATATATATATATATATATATATATATATATATATAATATATATATATATATATAATAATATATATATATATTAGGATATTTCAATAATACATTGGATAAATATTTGCAATGAATATCTTTTTAAAAGAAATTTTTTGTAAGCCGAAGAATGCATAAAACTGAGCCATTCAATTTAAGATAAATATAACAAACATATAGATTTTAAGGAAGGTAGTCGACACGGGAATAGAGCAAAGGTGTTAACCCATCTACAAAGATAAGCAAGAGCTATACATAGAGTATTTATATTAAAGGTTAAGTTTCTTGAGCTATTCTCTCTCCTGCACTTGCTGGGTGCAAATAAATTATATATATAATATATATATATATATATATATATATATATATATATATATATATATATATATATATATATATATATATATATATATATGTATGTGTGTGTGTGTGTGATGTGTGTGTGTGTGTGTGTGTGTGTGTGTGTGTTTGTGAGTGTGTGTATATGCGTGTGTGTGTGTGCGTGTACAATCAATTCTTAATCTTCATCGTGGCATTTAAAAATCACATATCATTAAAGAGGAGTCGAATGGTACTCAGGAGATTGTTTTCAGTTCTAAAATGAGAACATTGATGTTTTTCTGCTTAGTGGACGAATAATGTAAACCTACTGCACACAGTGGCATAATGTTTACAAACTGCAAGGGTCTTCCCGAACTGTGACCTTGTGGTCGGAGGTCAACTTCAGCGTAGAAACTGAGCCGTGGGAAGACATTATATCATCACGTGATCGGAAAAGTACCCGTATGCAATGGAATACCACATAGTTTTGAAAAAATATGAGAAATGTGTTACTAATTCCGACGAGTATACTTTAATCACATCTTGTTTTTAATAGTATCACTTTTGCTATAAAGAGTATTGCTTTTGTAATAATCCATGCTAATTCATACTGCAATACTTGATAAAATTATTTTCATGGGATCTATATAAGCGTGCTAATTATGAGGACACTCCCCGATCAGACTTTCGTGTTGTTAACACCTGTTTTCATAATAAAACGAATAAAACTACGAAGCGTATTCACTGAAAATTACCACCACCACACACATACAACCATACATACATATATATAATATATATATATATATATATATATATATATATATATATATATATATATATATATATATATATGTATATATATTTATATATATATATATATATATATATATATATATATATATATATATATATATATATATATATATATATATATATATATATATATATATACATTAGCTGTACCAGTCCTCCGTATGGGTAATCAGAGTCGTAAAATATGAAGGGGTATGAGTAAGAGGGGTTATTGCCCCTTTAGAAACGGCCCTCGAATTTTGGATTTTGCTTAAACCCTTCCTGTGGGGACCTTACCTTACAGACTTTACAGTTCGTTCGGGTTGCCCCAGGTCCCTCAGTGTGAGGCACCTCTAATGTCTACCAGAGAGTTGCTAGTACATCTTCCGGTATATTTTGCATCTTCCAATCTTGGATGGTCTGGGATGCAGTTTAGATATTTGTCGAGCTTATTCTTAAACACATCTAAGCTCAATCCTGATATATTCCTCAGATGAGCTGGCAACGCATTGAATAGACGCCATTATCGATGCTGGTGCGTAGTGGATTAATGTCCTGTGTGCTTTCCTTATTTTTCCTGGTATAGTTTTGGGCACTATTAATCTACCTCTGCTTGCTCTTTCTGATATTTTTAGTTCCATGATATTTTCTGTTATTCCTTCTATCTGTTTCCATGCCTGAATTATCATGTAGTGTTCTCTTCTCCTTTCTAGACTATATAATTTTAAGGATTGTAGTCTTTCCCAGTAGTCAAGGTCCTTAACTTCCTTTATTCTAGCTGTAAAGGACCTTTGTACACTCTCTATTTGTGCAATATCCTTTTGATAGTGTGGGTACCATATCATATTGCAATATTCAAGTGGACTACGAACATATGTTTAATAAAGCATAATCATGTGTTCAGCTTTTCTTGTTTTGAAGTGCCGTAACAACATTCCCATTTTTGCTTTACATTTTGCCAAAAGAATTGCTATTTGATCATTGCATAACATGTTCCTATTCATCATCACACTAAGGTCTTTAACTGCTTCCTTATTTCTGATTGTCTCATTATTAGGTCCCCTATATGCATATAGCTTTCCTTCTCCGTCTCCATAATTTATTGATTCACATCCTATTTACCTCTGCCCAATCATATACTTTGTTAAGGTCTCTTTGTAGAGCGTTCCTATCTTCATCACAAGTAATTTCTCTACTTATTCTTGTGTCATCAGCGAAACTACTCACTACCGAATCCTTAACATTACTGTCTATGTCTTCAATCATATTTGCATCAGTATTGCAGCTAACACCGTACCTTGTGGCACACCGGATATTACCTTGGTTTCATCCGATTTCTCATCGTTTGCAATAACTATCTGTTTTCTGTTGTGTAAAAATTCTTTTAACCATCTTCCTACTTTTCCACGATATTGTGTTTTCTAATTTTCTTCGCTAATATATTATGGTCTACTTTGTCAAAAGCTTTTGCAAAGTCTAGATAAACCAAAACTGTTTCATTTCCGCTTTTCATATTTTTGAATATGTTCTCACGGTGGACTAACAGTTGGGTTTGTGTACTTTTTCCGGGTACGAAACCGTGTTGTCCTATATTAAACAAATTATTTTTTATTAAATGTTTCATAATATTTTTATTCATTACCCTTTCATACACTTTCATAATATGTGATGTTAGACTCACAGGCCTATAATTACTTGCCTCTAGTCTTGATCCACTTTTGAAAGTAGGGGTGATATATGCTAATTTGTGCTCATCATAAATCTTGCCTGTATCTACACTTTGTCTTAATAATATTGCAAGTGGCTTTGCGATAGAATGAACTACTTTCTTTAACAAAATAGCAGGGACTCCATCAGGCCCTGCAGCAGCTCCATTTTTAATTTCATTAATTGCCTGCACAATATCAGCTTCATTAATTTCTATGTCAGCTAAATATTCACTATTTTCGTCCCTTACTTTTATATCATTATCTTCATTATCTATTCTAGGGGTGAATTCTCTCTTATATCGTTCTGCCAGTATGTTGCAAATTTCCTTTTTTTCATTCGTTAATCTCCCTTCAATTCTTAGAGGGCCTATTTCTATTCTTCTTTTATTCATCTTTTTCGCGTATGAATATAATAGTTTGGGGTTTTGCTTGATATTTATAAGGGTTTTTTCTTCCAAGTCCCGTTTTTCATTTTCTTTTGATTGTATAATCTTTCGTTCTGCATTTTCTATCTTACTTTTTAGTTCTATAACTTTCCATGCATTTTTTTCTTTTTCTTTTGCAAGACCTTTTTTCCACTTTCTGATTTTCTGGAACAAGATCCTTCTGTCTCTTGGTATGCATGACTGATGTTTACTTTTCTTCTTCGGTATATATTTATCCACTATTTTCTCTAATATTTTATATAATATCTCCGTATTTACCCTTATGTCATCACTTACGAAAATGTTATCCCAATCTTTGTTTAATTCTTCATTTATTTCTAACCATTTTATATTTTTACTGTAGAAGTTGTATTTTCCATATCCTTCCCACTTTTTCATTTCTTGCTTATCTCTTTTTTCACTTGCTTTGGAATGAACTGTTAATTCTATGACATTATGGTCTGAAATACTCGCATTATAAACTATTATTTCTTTAACATAATTCATCTCGTTCACAAATACTAGATCTAAAGTATTTTCCTTTCTTGTTGGCAGGTTACTTATTTATTGAATGTTGTATTCTAGTAGCATATCTAATAGCTTTTCGAATTGCCTCTTATCTTCTGCACTACTATTACTCTCTTTTTTATATGTATAAGTACAACCACAATCTCCTATTCGTTCTTTCCATTCTACGAAAGGAAAGTTGAAGTCTCCAGATAGGAGAATAGTCCAGTCCTTGTGATTTCTACATATATCATCCAATTTTTCAATTATTAAGTCAAACTCTTTAGTATTAGAAGGTCTATATATTACTATGTTCATTAATTTTTCAGATTCAAATTCTACCGCTATTAGTTCACATTCTGAGTTACTATATTTCTCATATATTTTTCCTTGTTTTTTGTCTTTCCCATATATTGCGGTTCCCCCTTGATTCCTATTTTTTCTATCTGATCTATAAGTTTGGAACCCTTTTATTTGATCATCATTCCCAGTCTCTTGGGAATACCAGGTTTCACTTATATTCATTATATCTATTTTCTTTTCAATTTGGGTTAGTTCTTCTAAGTACTCTATTTTTCTTTTTAAGTTACTCGTAACTAAACCCTGCGCATTCATCACTATGATGGTTTGCGTGTTTTCTCCTTCATTTAATATTGGTAGTAATAAGGATTTTCCCATGTCTCTTTCCTGTTCTGGTATGTTGTTCTTTTTTTCATTTCCAGAAATTCTGACATTAAAAATCCAACTTTTCCATAATATTTGATCTTCCTTCATCATAATTATTCATTTTGTGTCTGAATCTGCAGTTTTCTTTTCTCCGTTTCTGCAATATCCTCTTGCATAATAAATACAGTTATTATCTCTTGAGTAGAATTTTGGAGCTGATGCTTTGAAATTTTTTGCTGGCACCTCTGCATATCTCGTTGGTGGCTTGCTTTTTTCTTTTACCTGATATTCCTTATTTCTCTCTTTATTTGTTTCTTTCTTATTTTGGATTTTATTACTTGGTTGGTTATTTATTTGATTATGATTCATGGCTACAGGGTGCATATATTTACATTTTTTGTCGAACTTACATCCTTTTCCTTCTTTTAGGTTTTTGCATATTTTTGGATGCAGATCTCTGCAATCATCCCCATAGCCATCTAGGTATGCACATTTACCATATATTTTATAGTTGTGACATACCTTAGGATGTTTGTAGTAACATCTCTCTCCAAATCTGCAATTCCCTCTTTTCAAAAGGTTGCAGATTTTTTCTTTTTTGTCTATTTTTTCCTCTTTCCCGTCATTGTGTAGATCTGGGTAGAGCCTCTTCGGGATTTGCTTTTGTGTTGTCATATCGTAATTTATTTCTTCGTAGGTATGCTGCTTTATTGCCTCATATGTAGTATCAATGAGTATCTCTGCATCCATACTTTTATCTTGTTCCTTGTTTTCCTTATTTTTTTCTGTCATTTCATTTTTGTTTACTTCTCTTCCGTTTTCCTCTTCTTCTTCTTCTTCCTCTTCCTCTTCTTCTTCATCCTCAACTATTTATACATTCAATCTTGATTTAATAACATTGTCTATCCACGATAGACATGTTGAACAAAAAATTCTTGTATCTTTTCTCATATCTTGCATTACCTCAGCACACTGTGGATGGGTCGGAATGTTGCATGCAGCACATTTTCTGATTAGGTTTTGTGGATTGACTATGCTATACCACACCTTACACAGTTTGCAAGCTTTTGGCATTCTTTTTCCTAATGCATCAATTAGGATATTCACAAGGTTCACCTTATTCATTTTCTTTGTCGGAATATGTTGGTTTATGTATATTTTCTTTATGAGTCTCTTGACCACTTGGATTTTATTTGGAACTTCTTCAATTATTTTCAAGATGTTTTCATTTGATTTGTTCCAGTTTGAAGGATTATATCCTTCTAATATATCTATGAATGCTTTTGTATCTTTTTGGTTAGGACTGTTGCTGATCTCATAGATGAGAAATGTCAGTTCCCTTCCTGCTACCTCATCGTATTGCGAATCCGCCAAGCAAGCTAAATTTCGCCATTTAGTCTATTGTAAAAATTTGGTAGCTCTAGCTTCGTGTCCAAAAGTTACATGTAAAAGATGATGAGATATAGAAATTGAGGTGGTTGGGGGCAAATACGACCCCTTTAGAAACGGTCCTCGAATTTCGGATTTTTACTTAAATTTCCTGGGAGGATGGCTGAGGGGGAAGTCTATGATAAAAATTTGGTAACACTAGCTTCCATAGTCTGTGTCTGTATGTGTGTCTGTATGTGTGTGTGTGTGTATGCGTGTCTAAAGAGTATAAAGAGACAGACAGACACAAACAATCAGACAGAGAGAACCATACTTTCTTTATCCCAACAGTGTGTAGAATCCTAAGCTTCACAGGGCGTATGTGTGTTCCTTCTTGGCAGTCATCTTTCAACTGCTGTATTATCTTTTTGAAACCTCATTTATTTATATAATTCAGTTCCTCCAAACCATACTCTTGATCAATGATAATAATTGCAGGTATGCTTGGCACTATAATATTAGCAGTAGCATTCTGAGTTTAATGTCATTAAATGGAAAATTATACTATAGCAATATTGAATTATTTTCTATAAAACAATACCGTATGCCAGAAGACTCAGAGACTTCTAATTTCAACCAGCATTATTTTGTTTCCTGATTCCGCGCCGATTATATGTGGGCTCTGTAACTGGAGAAAACTGTTGATCACTCCGAATCCAACAAAGAATGACGCTTATCATCTAGTTTATTGTTCAGCTTACTAGATTACACTAACATTATTGCAAAAAAAAAACTTATTTACACCTTTTTTCAACACTGTCAAGTTTTCATGGTAATTGTGACACTGCATTGCATGATATGACGAAAAGCTTCTAGTAACGTGAGAGAGAAAAAAAAAAAGACATTTCCTCCGTCAAAAGGTACAAACTTTGCTCATCTTAAATCAACTTTCCGTAAATTATACATAAAAAAGGCTAGACCCAATGTTTGATTATTATTTAAGCGTTATTGTGCTCTACATAATACTTAATTATTTTAACATTTCTTTTTAAAATAAAGATATGAAAAGAATTCTGCAATAGTTGAGATCCTTAACAGAATTTGATTTAGTTTTTTTTTTTTTTTTGCGACAACGTATATAATCAATTTAAGGAAACGCTATCTAACCTTTCCAACATTGCCACGGAATTCAGTAAAATTGGGATTGAATAATTGTGCAATATGTAAAAATACAGGAGACTATTATTCAACCCCAATTTTTATACCATTACAAAAGTGGGATTTTGAAAAAAAATCAAAGTCCATCACAAACTAGTGGTGAAAAAGACCGCAAAATCACTCTACACTAAAAGCCTGAGGGGTGCATTGCATCAGCCACTATTTTATAACCAAAGTATCATATCAAATGAAGGTATTGTGTGGGATTAATTTGCAGGAATGTAATTCACGTGCGATTCATGTGATAACTCATATGTCTGAGTATATTGTAACCTCGTTTGTGTTTAAGGGTCAATGAGTTTCTATATACCGAATGAATTTGGTAATAAAGATGTGATTTAAATCTTATTTTGCTCCTGAAAAAAAAAACAAAAAAACACAAGCTTCTGCTACTGGATTATTTAGTTGCTATAACGAGGTTATTTTTCCCCTTTATCAGGCTTTCAGAAGTTACTAAAAACGTTTACAAAATGATGTTTGCTGATCTTGATGTCAGTTACATTATGTATGACATATGCTTACTTTCGCTTTTTATCTGCTAACAGCTTTATATGATAAATGATTGAACTCTTCTTTAATTTATTTTTCAATCTCACTAAAGATAAAAAATCTCGTGGGACAAATTCATAAGTGAGTGTAACATTGTGGGAACTATCGCCAAGGAATAAAAACTTCTATTCACATTAATTATCTGTTGTTTATGAAAAAGCCACGTGGCAAAAAATATTGTTTTGCTATTTTACAATCAAAAGCTGGAGTTAATATGTGCATGTATATGTAAAGTTTTTTTTTGTATATTTTGTCTAACACAATCATTTAAAATGCAAGATAGGAATGTTGTTTGTTCATTGGGAAAAGTCCTGATATTCACAGACAAATTCTCTAAAACAAAATAATTTCATAATACAATGGGATACTCATGAGAAGATGATTAAAAATAAGGTTAACGGTAAAAGAATAGCCTTCTTTTTATTAGGTAAGGTATTTCTATCATATTACGTGCGAATATAACAAATATTAGTAATTTTGATTCAGCGTTATATTTCTTTAAAAAGAATATAAACTTATCTTACAAGATACAAGTGAAGACCACTTAATGTTATTTCAATTACGACAACTTCTTCAATTTGTTACTTTGCTAAGGGTAAGCATTTACAAAATTGCATGTGCCCCCAACCCAACCACCACTCCCCCCGCCCCCACTGTTTTTTTTTTATAATGACGAACATACGGTTATTAAAAAGGTTACTTTACTGTGAGCGTGGATGAACCCTAGCTAATAATGCAGCGAAAGGGTGTTTCCTCTTGGCAATTATCTCTCTCTCTCTCTCTCTCTCTCTCTCTCTCTCTCTCTCTCTCTCTCTCTCTGGTAGCAAGAAAAATAAAATCAGAAAAAATTTCGAATTGTTGCAAAGAGAGACGCCACAACAGTAATCAGAATCCACCCGGGAATCCTCCGGTGGCCGAGAATAACAAATCCTTTTGCTCCAAGTTTTTTCAGGAGACAAATAATTCAGTTGACAGATTGTTTGAATTTTTTAATATCCTTGAATAAATGATGAGGGACGGAAGAATCCTACGATAGAATTAATGAATCTGGAAAGATTTCCTTTTCTATTTAGTATGTGGACATTATTACTGAAATATTTAACATATTAGATAAAATTATGATATTTAAAAAATATATGGCATTGCTTATTACGCTGAAAGACACTGGTTTAGGTGATAATATGCTTTCACCCTACCTTATTATTATTATTATTATTATTATTATTATTATTATTATTATTATTATTATTATTATTATTATTATTATTATTATTATTATTATTATTATTATTATTATCTCAATCATTCTCTTCAACTGGGTGGTTTATATAGTGTGGGGTTTCGGGTTGCAATTCCCGAAGATGTAACTAAGTACCAGGACCTTTCCTTGAAAAAAGCTGGACGCCATATCTGAAAAACTAGCCATGTAATTTTCTTGAAAATAATCTCATTATATTTCCCACGCTTGTGAGGAGGGCCCTTTGTTTCCTCAGTTCATGAGACCAGCTTCACCGGAGAAGG
>NC_087220.1:5534349-5546849 GCF_015104395.2 Macrobrachium nipponense
CTATTCGTTTTGCATTATCATGTTTCCACGAGATAATTACTGCCTAATTATCTCTCCTCGTTTTTCCGTTTACTTCATTCATCTTCCTTTGTTCATTCCTTGTTATTCAGTTTCTCATTCAGCATACCATTGTCTGCTTCTTTATCTTGTCAGATCACTTAATTTTAAGTTAATCTTAGTTACATTTTGTGCATGTGTTCATTTTGTACGTTGAGTAGGCAGATTTTCACAATTTTTTTCTTGTAGCTGCCTCTTTATATATCTGTTTCCAAAAATGCTTTTGCTAATTGGAACCTTTACATATAGATTCCCCAAAGTAGCTTTTAAAATTCATTATTTTTCATTTCACTTATGTCCTCGACATTGAACAACTTTTTTTTTTATTATTTACTCTCCTTATTAGAATAAACTGTCTTCCGATTTGAGATGCACTTATTCTTTTATCTATACTTTGGCATCTTGGAAGCATAAAGGCTTCTAAATTTAGTTGGAATTAATTCATCATATTTTTGGTAGTGGTCGATATAGTATCAGAAGAGGGCTGTTGATATTCAAATCCTTATTTTGTCATTAGTGGAGAATTGTATACAGTGAACCGTATGTAAGTAGGAAGTGGGAGCATGAATTAATGTACTAAGTTTAAAGTCATCAGCCTTCCTGAATTCTATTTATCTTCATGGTAGAGTTATTTTAGCAATCGGAGTAGGTAACTGATAGAACTGAAATCAATGAAATAGAAAATATATCAACTAAATATATAAACAATTACGACTTTTGCAGGGCTTGACGATTTTTTTTTCACTATGAGAATAGTAAAAAAACTCGACCTCCCATTATCAATAGCCATGAAATATGATCGCCAGGAGAAATATGTAATCTATGAAGAATTTCATTTTTGTGAAGGTAAATACATTTTTGTAATTACGGCTGTTGATATTAAATATGAAATTTTATCATTTTAGCAGATAATGATATTACAATACTAGTACAAATATTGTGAAATAGTTGATAGTTCATTTTCCTCCATAAGAATCTCAAATATGTATCAGACTTTCCACTCTTAATCATCCAGGTGAGCTTCCAGTCCTTCCAAATTGAGCAGCTGTTTGAAATTCTCCAGCTAAAGTGGATTTGCAACATTGTTGTTTCCTTTTCATTCATTTTCCCCTCAGCCTTTGTTTTCTACCAAGACCACAATTTTGTCAGTGAATATATCTTTTGCCTTACAACTGTTCTTCAATTGATCTTTTGTAACACAAAGACTACTGCATTTCAGCCTTTATATCTAGACCTTAATTTATCAGTCTTTTTCTTATAAGCTGCTCACTCTCATCTTTATCAAATTCAATGTACATTATCCCTTTCACGGCAACCTTATAAGTAGCCTTAAACTTGTGACAAATATAAGTTAGACTCTTATGTGTTCCTTTCATCATCCTTATATCACCCAACAAATTTGCGTGTACATATCATGTCCTGGGCCATGATACATTATGTTACTTATTCAATATTGATATTATGAGAGTCATACTCAATGGACAGGTAAACTTGTGTTTCACAAAGGGAACTGTTTAATGTCACTAGCAATGTAGCATACTGCCTGATGAGTGGTTACCAATACCAATATATTGATCATGCAATAACTCTTCTTAGAAATGACCAAAGGAACAATGCTCCTTTAAATAGCCTGAAGGAGATTTCAAACAGAGAGAGAGAGAGAGAGAGAGAGAGAGAGAGAGAGAGAGAGAGAGAGAGAGAGAGAGAGAGAGAGAGAGAGAGAGAGAGAGTATCAGCAATTCTTAAATGGCTCCTCATTTTACGAATTCAATTTCTCGGTTAATCAATGTCAGCTGATCCACGTCTGGGTATTTACCTCCGATGATATGACGTTGTCAGTCATAGACCTTATGGACTCATTTAGCTTTTATGGTTATTTTGGAAAAGCTTTCTCTAATGGGATATTTTGTTTCTGTTGATAGTTTTTTGCTTCAAAATTCCACGAGCAAATGATTTTAGTGTAAACTCTTCATGATAATACAATAAGTTTTTATTGTCTGTCGCGAATCAGCCTCATCATGAAAGTCTTCCTAAGAATCACCACTGAGGTCGAGAATCACAATTGATGGTTGAGACAACTAATTGAATTATCTTCTTCCTCCCAGAATCGATCTCGGGAATACTTGCGTGCGTGCGTGGGACGTGTGGGCAGGGATATTTCATTATCGGGTCGCGAATCTAAATTTATTTTCTCACTTCTTCCAATTTAATGGACTAAGACAATCCTTGAATGATCCCCAATTTTCTGCTTTTACGCCATTGGAGGCATTTAATGAAGTCTTAAAAGGTAATAAAGTTCACAAAACAAATATATGACTCGATTCCAGTTTTAAGCTCTTCACTAAGAGAGTTAAGTGAGGAATGCTAAAAATAAAATAGGCGTCTTCCAAAAATGTTCACTGATATGTTAATGTGGGCATTTCGCCATCAAGAATTTCTGTTTATATTAATGAAGTGATGAATGGTAGCTTCTCTGGTGCCAAGTAATTACATTCTGTTATATTGTAATTTACACATAAAAAAATAAAATGGAAAAAGCACTTTAAGACTTAATTATAGGTAAGTCCAATAACTATAGAGCCATATTTAATAAAAATTGAATATGCACATTCTTTCAAAAGAATCATTTCCTCCCAGGCTGTAATCCTCGTACATCCTCTAGATTTTGGGATGACTGCAGTTTACCAAAAACTCACATGGAGACTTCACCGATATCAATATTTAATTATGGTTGGTATTTCGGTTTATGAAAAAATTTGCTTTTAAAGCTAATAGTATTTGCGTTGTAAACACTTTTTTCTTCAAAACAAGAAACACGAATGGAATCATTCCGATATTTTTCATATTCATCAATGTTTAGCGGAACGCCCTTTTGGTCTTCTCTATATTAAGTCACGAATATGTTTTGATATTCAGTTCACTAAACTTACCACCAATGAGATAATAATGGATAGATGTTTCGTGACTGGAAAGATCTGACCCTTTATTAAAGTTCACAGGGCTGTTAAAGAACAACAATGACTCCAACATATTTACAGTACCACAGTATAGAATGGGAAAAAGGGAAGCTAGAATTTTTGCGAGATGATTTTATCACAATATCTAAAGATATATCCGACGTCATTCCAATTCTGATTGCTAAATAGATCGTTTGGCTTTTTAATCATTCTGTGTTTCCCTGTCTTGGAAATATTCTTCTCCAATCAAACATCCATTTAATCAAAATATGTATATTTACCTTGCTGGTTTACTCCATGATTGGCAGGTTACTCGAAATTAACCCACCATCTATTTTGACATTTCAGAATGAAGTCCCTCTTGCTTTGGCAGAATATACTCTGCTATTCATTGATAGAAGTATTTCTATCAACGCTGCTTAGTTCTAAATATTTCACTCGTCATTTACTACTATTTGTTTTCGATATGACTTGTGAAGAAATTTTCCTACGTTTTTTTTTGACATGAGAAAGAAACATCAGAGCGTCGGAAAATGAATATCTATGCAGACAATCCTTAGAAATAATAAAAAAAAAAAAATAATGCCCGTGATCTCAATGTAAGGTTAGATATAAGGGGATAAAAAGGAGGTATATATTAGACATAGTTTAATGGACTGGATCTGTTCGCCTTCCTTGGATCAATCCATGTTTCTAAATTCATCCAAGATGACCAGGAAGATTTCAGTGCAGATATTAACAGATAATATATTGGTTTCTAAACACATGCCAAAACAAAAAATAAAAGTGAACTTGTCATAGGATCAGAAAATTGATAGACTCACAGTAAAAGAAAATAAAAATAGACTTAGGCTAATGGCAGGTATTTGGTTTCATTGTTAAAGGAGTAGAACTTAGACCCGAATCTTAGTTTCATGAAATTAGTTGCTCATCCCTTGTAAGATACGTTTCTTTCAGGGGAAAGAAATGTAAGAACATCTTGCATAAACAGAAGATGTTCTGACAGGAGAACCAACGGATGACTTGTATCAGCTACCTTGAAAAGTAACATATCGCTGTCAGCCTAGGACTATACGCAGTGAACCAAGTCACAACCGAGGTTTCGAGGAAAAGAGATAATTTCTGTCAGTCAGAGAGTTGGAAATAGACACCCTTCAAAGGTGAAAGATTTCACCTTCGACCTGTTATGCTTTTAGACCGCATTCTACGTTGGTATTTGGTAATTTCTATGTGTATTACATAAAGCAACTCACCTCACTACAAGTTCACAAGACTCTAGGTATTAAGATTTCCTTTGCGATCCGAATTTCAGTGATGAACATTTGACTGGTGGAAAGGGGTATGGATTGTTTAGCCTTGGTGGAGTTCTCTTTGTAAATGAATAAATATTACCTTGGAAGCTAAGATCACATAACTGGCAAATGGATCATTTTTTAGCGTTATACACTTAAAGAAGCCATTTAGTACAGACACCGGCAAAATAAGGGAGCTTCGATGCATCCCTTACAAATCAAACTGAACGCAGCTAATCTGTGTGATTTTAGTCGAAATCCCGGTAATAGAGAACTGTTGCATGTGACGGAATCAATCAAGAATGTTTGTTGTAGTCGGTCATGCGGTAGAAGAAAGATAAGAAGTCCTATATATACGTATATATGATATATATATATATATATATTATATATATATATATATATATATATATATATATATATATAATATATATATACATATATATATATATATATATATATATATATATATATATATTTTTATCATATAATTTTCTCCTTTCTAAACTGTGAAGAATTTATAAAGAAGAAGCACTGGATTAATCACCCCAGTTTTTTCGTACGAGTTTCCTTGCCATTTTCACTTCCAGAATACAACCAACCCGACCAGGGTACAACGTCGCTTTCAGAAAAAAAAAAAAAAAAAAAAAAAAAAGTTCATTTCGGTATAAGAGGGGATTGGTGACAGAAATAGGGTTGGCTATTTTAGCTACGAATTTTATCAAATAAAAGTATAGTGCTTCAGTATATGAATATTTTTAAAGTTTGCTTTACACGCACACCAAAACTACGCACATACACACATATTTATAGCTATATATATAATATATATATATATATATATATATATATATATATATATATGTGTGGGTGTGTGTGTGTGTGTGTGTGTGTGTAGTGTGTGGTGTGTGGTGTGTATGTGTGTGTGTGTGTGTGTGTTACTGCTTCTGTTTGGCTCGCGTGTTTTCCCCACATGTTATTCAAGTAAATCGGTTAAATCTAAATATGAAATAATCAAACTATTGTTATTGAATAATGACATTCCCCACTACTGCATCCTTTTTTACGCTTTGACTCCACAGTTGACTTTGTTTATTTATTGGAACACTAACCTATTTTTGGAAATTTTACACTTGCGATAATACAACATGAACAAAAATAATTAACTTTCATTATTCATTTCCATTAAAGCCAAATATGAGTAGTGAATTTTAACTCGATTGATTAATTAGTTATGAGTTATAGTTATATATAAATACGCATACACACACACACAGACACACAAACATTTATAAATATATATATATATATATATATATATATATATATATATATATATATATATATATATATATATATATATATATGTGTGTGTGTGTGTGTGTGTGTGTGTGTGTGTGAGTGTGTGTATGTGTGTGTGTGCGTATTCGTATTTATATATAACTATAACTCATAATTAATTAATCAATCGAGTTAAAATTCACTAGTCATATTTGGCTTTAAGTGATTCTTACCGTTATGTATTTCGCTTCTCATGTAAATCCGTATAGTTCAAGCAAAGTCAGTTAATAATAGATTATTAAGGTAGTTACCTATTCGACCTTACTCTTGTTTCTTGAGTGAGTATGATGTATTATTGTGTAATTAAAGGTAATTTATCACAATATAACTGTTGCCAACCTAACTTGTTTCTAAATCGCAAATGGGATCAATCAAACCATTTGCTATTCTAGTTTCATAATGATCTCTCTCAAAAAAAAAAAAAAAAAAAAAAAAATGTAAATTAGTGAAATGATGAATCACATCCTATTAATTTCCGTTTTGTGGCCTTTTGCTTAAATCCTTCCATGAAAATATTAATTTATCTAAATAAAACCCGATGGAGTGATGTCGTTGTTCAAGTAAATAACATAAAATCTTTTATAATTTTTGTATAGTAGTGTGAATGAACAATCATTGTTAGTTTGTGTGAATATTTCAATAATTAGATAACTGAAGAAAATCAGAAAAATAGTGAAATTAACCAAAATATTCCTGATAGTATGCAGAAATTGCAAACAATATCGAAACATGTATTATTAGATGTATTGCCATTGGAAGAAATCATAAAAATTATATTGTATTTTTTTTTTCTTAAACCGTTTCTGCCTTCAGTTCTAGTTCAAACTTTACGAAAAAAAAGTTTCCAACGGCCATCAATTATTCGATTGGCGATATAAATATGGAAATTATAATTTAATAGATTAATGGAATCTATGATGAACATGTATTAAAAACTTATATGCAACGTTACTGTTCCCTTCTATCATATTTTGTGTCCTGGTTGCCTGTTTGTACGGATAACTGTTAATAACTTCTGCACTGTATTTATTGAAAGGCAGAACAACACCATTTAATGAAAGGCTCTGTAGGTTTATAAATCATGAAGATTAAAAACAAAATTGCTTGGTACTGAATTATGCCGGTACTACATGTGGAGGATAACGAGGAAGAAAGAAGGCTGGATTTCTGCGGGGTGCTCATGGAGGATGAGGCCCTGTTGACACGAGGCCAGGTCGATGTTAAATACCTTAAGGAGGTCGGAGCTATGTCTATTTCCGTACAATCTAACGTCCAAACAGTCAACGTCAAGTAGTGTTAGAGATGCTTTCACAGTTTCCATTTCTTCCTTTCAATGACTAAATCTGAAGACCATTTTGGACAATCTTTTAATTATCTATTAACAGCTAGACAATCCTTCTCTGTCTTCTGTATTTCTTGAAAATCCAGTTTACTGTAGTATAAATAATCTTGAATTATAAGTTGTTTCAGAACACATGTGTAGGTGCAGGTAAATTTCAACCAGAAATTAATGTAAGGTGATTACATATTTATAATTTCATCATATGACAAGGATAACAGTTTTCTAAGGTGTGGCCGATTTTTTTTATTATGTAATTTTATATCATTACTAAAACACAATCCGACTAATTAACGTTCTTGTATCACGAACTCTTAAATGAATCTTCAACATGTATAAATCCTTTACTTGGTTGATTTAAGGGACATTTGAAAGCAAACGAATATGTTTTTCCTTCACGGTAATCCCGGTGTATATTACTGATGAAGCTTTGATGACATGTCGGTAATTATTAGAAAAATATGTAATTAACATCTTTGCAGTAAAATTCCTTTTCTGCTTTACTGACTGTAGTGAAAGATGGTGGGGAAACTGACAGTAAATTACTTTTGTTCCTGATGTATTGTTGCATGTGTAAATATTTCCAAAAATAGGTTAGTGTTTCGATAAATAAACAAAGTCAACTCTGGAATCAAAGCGTAAAAAAGGGATGCAGTAATGGAGAATGTCATTATTCAATAACAATAGTTTAATTATTTAATTTTTAGATTTAACCGATTTACTTGAATGATATGTAGGGCAAAACACGCGAACCAAACAGAAGAAGTAACATCAATAAGAATGATAAGAAATTCACAGTCTCGTGAAGAACAAATGGTAAAAAAATCATCAATTATATAATGAAATATATTTCTATGTAAATAACAAAGACTTTCGAACACTTGAACGGTGTTCCTCATCAGTGTAGTCTACACTGATGAGGAACACCGTTCGGGTGTTCGAAAGTCTTTGTTTTTTACATAGAAATATATTTTAATATATAATTGTGGATTTTTTTGTCAACCAATAAGAATGAAAACAATAAGTCAAAAGAGTAATTACAGATGTAATTTAATAATCTCACTCTTTATTTCTCTCTCTTTCGTTTGAATCATGGAACACTTCCAGGAATCAGTTATTAGGTAATAATGGGTAAAATTTATCCGTGGAATTATTAAAATGTAATTGGGAAAATCAAATAAAGTCTTGATAACTGCTACGATTATGGAAACTAAATATATGAAAATTCATATCTATTTTCTAGCAACACAGCCTTTTCCAGGACTTAGATTGGCTATACATGTTTTCAGAATACCCTGACTTGAGAGAGAGAGAGAGAGAGAGAGAGAGAGAGAGAGAGAGAGAGAGAGAGAGAGCCTACTTGGAATGTCTTTCTTACTCGAATTTTCTTGCATATAACACTGAACGTAACTAATCAAAGGTTATAGTTTGCAAGGCTACAATCTCCTTTGAAAAGAGAAATTCCGAATTCAGTTCATAGCAGGCCATTTTCCTCTGTATGAAAAACAAATGCCATTACCAGTATTGTATTTTCATATAATTTTTGTACGCGGAATATTTGAAATGTCTGCAAGAAGAAGCCCTCGTGTGCTACAAAGGAAACTGGAGTCGTGGATTCATGTTGGTGTCTGAACGTATCTTTTTCGCCTCGATTTGACTCTGATTCAGCCAACGAATTTCAGGGCAAAGAGATTTTTGAGGAAATGAAAATAGATAATAGCAGCTCATCTTTCTCGTCTCAAGCGAATCTCTCACACATGTTATGTGTTACGTTCCGTTTGCATGTCTCAACAGAAAACTCATTTCAGGAGAGAGAGAGAGAGAGAGAGAGGAGAGAGAGAGAGAGAGAGAGAGAGTCATGGCCTACATTGTGCTGAAATCCTCCTGGATTGAGAATACGCTTTCTACCATGGTGATGAGTATTCAGGTCCCAACAGTGGTCCACAGCTGTTGGATTTTATGGAACGTGCCTATAATAATCGTTTGTTCCCATCTGGTTTCAGAACTCAAAGCTGACCTCCTCAGTTTGTGAGTTGCGTGCGCCACTATATCCCCATGAAGCCGGAGAGAAAAAGAAAAAGAGGGAAAATTTACTTCATTTTTACGTTCATAGTTAAGAGCAATGAACTATAGATGTAGAAAGTATGGACGTCTCTCTCTCTCTCTCTCTCTCTCTCTCTCTCTCTCTCTCTCTCTCTCTCTCTCTCAGTGAGTATATATCTTTAAAAATATAGCAATTAAAAACACTATCTTATGGGCAGGTCTAGCCAGACTTTAGGAAAATACGAAGAAAATAAGGAAAGGAAAAGATTGAGGAATAAAGGTAAAACAAAATTAACAGACCAATCGCTTTTTTGTTGCCACATCTCAGGGTCACTTCACCTCAGGGAGGTGAGAGGACAGGAAAGCGTCTGGTCACCTTCTGCTCTATTCCATCTTCCCTCCCAGGGACAACTTGGAATGTCGTAGGTTTTATTGACAGACCATAAATATACTCTATTTTCCTTGTGAGCCCAGAGATGAATTAGATTGTGAATGACTTCGAGCTTTCTCCTGCAGACTCGACGCTTTCAACCTTATTTTCAGTAATCAGAACTTCTCTGCAATTTCTTTATGCAGAAGTTGTGTAAATGACTGGAAATGTAATGTTTACACCGGAATAATCTCGTTAACGATTGACGTCACTCCTACATAACCTTTGATATTTGGAAATGCTTTGTGGCAACATTTACAGACCTATTTTTCATTCCATCCAACAACGTGTTAAGAATAGAAAAAGTAAGTAACAGGAACAAAAACATTCATTTCTAAGTACGTTTTTCGCTAGATTTCATGTTTCCTTAATTACCCCTTTAGTTCTCTCACTTCAATAAGAAAAGAAAAAAACTTTCTTCTCGCCCAGACACTCATGGTACGTCTCTCTCTCCTTCAGGAGCATCTACCACCATTGTGCCTTCATTATATTCCAGTGGTTCTTAACAGTACAACTGTCGTTGGTCCCTTTAAGTAATCTATACCTCTCATGTACTTCCATTCTGTATTTCCTCAAATTTTCTCATTCCTTTGATAAGTTCTAAACTGTCATTTTGTTCGAAATTCTTAGCGGTTATTTTACCTTAATGTATATTATAACAATTTTACCAGATATAAATACCCGAATTTCGCGTTCCATATTGTGAAAATTTATGACTTGAATGGAACACCTCTACAGCTGATTATTCCCCATTCCTCTTTCAAATATGACTCTGCTGCAACAGAGAATTCTTATAACGTTTTGCATATATATATATATATATAATATACTATATATATATATATATATATATATATAATATATATATATAATGTATATATATATATATATATATATATATATATATATATACTATATATATATATATATATATATATGTGTGTGTGTGTGTGTGTGTGTGTGTGTGTGTGTAATATATAAAGACTGATAATGAAATTTATGAGACATTGTTGTATGTCATATACTTTGACATTCCTTAGAAATTGGGGATTCATCATTTAGCTTCCCATGGAGACTGAGTGTCCGAGAGACAGCTTAAGAATGCTGGTGCGTCTTGTTGGATGGTGTGACATTAAAATCCTTACCTAAGCAGGTCAATGTTATGGGCCTTCGAGAGAGGTGACTTTGAAACTGGAATAGAGCAGTTATAAGGTGTGGACGAAGGGTGTGAATTTGTGCGTCCGTGTGAGCCTCTTTCATTTGTAATGGCATGTAATTAGCCAGAACGACAGAGACAGTTGCCTTGGAGAGAAATAGCCAGGATGGCTCTGCCTACGCTTTTTCTGTTTTGTGAAAAGTATTTGGAGATTTTAGGCTGAGATGGGTAAGAATTACTGTGCTTCAGCCAAAGGTGTGGCTTGACTGTATTTTTGATATTTTGTAAAGATGTTCTATTTCATTTAATCTTTTGACTTTGTCTTTACAATTGTGTGTGCTTATCAGTGTGTTCCTACTGTCTTTCAACAGGCGGATCTAGTGGAAGGAATTATGTTCTGGAGAGGAGTAGGATAATTCATTTGAATAAATGGTGATGACTAATTACTAATCAAGACTGTTAATTACCAGGGGGTTATCTGTTTTATCTGAACTTTGAGTTGTCATTCCACTTAATTATCCTGTAAGAATCTGAGTTATTCAATTAATATTTTGCTTTCAATAAATGTCTACCAATATGAAATACAAGATAATTCTTATCTCGTATCATAATATTTATAATAATATATATATATATATATTATAAAATATATATTATATTAATAATAATTAAATAATATATATATCTAAAATATATAAATATATTTAATATTAATTAATTATAATATTTATATATATAATATATATATAGATATAAATATATAGTATGTATATATATATATATATATATATATATATATATATATATATATATATATATATATATATTATATATATATATATATATATATACATCCTCTGACTATATCGGGGTAAAAAAAGATAAATACACAGCATTCGTTGTCATCAGAGGATTCAATCTATCCTTATACTTTAAAAGGAACCTATTGTAAGAGGATTAGTAGCAATGGGGTCACTTCTTACGTAAGAATAATACTGACGTCATTATAAAATAATTCCAATTTCATTTTGTTTCTGTGTTTGTTTTTAGCATACTATTTTTTGCCTCATGTCTTTTATGATGGTTTAATATATTCGTATATGTATATTTTTTACAACATTGATAATTAGGCTAGGCCTTGAAACGGAAGCAATGAAACCATGCAAATGAATGAGATGTCTTCCTTAAGCTCCTTATAGCTTATAATATATATATATATATATATATATATATATATATATATATATAGATATATATATATATATATATATATATATATATATATATATATATATATCTATATATATAATATATATATATAATATATATATATACATATAAAAATAAATATATATATATATATATATATATATATATATATATATATATATATATATATATATATATATATATATATATATATATATATATATATATATATATATATATATATATATATATATATATATATATATTGAAGAATTGATGGAAAGTCACACTCTAATTTGTCCGACAAGGATTATCGATAAAATGGGCCTTTTGTATGTTTTATTTTATTTTATTTTTTATATTTATTAAGGTAATTATTTTTTAGATTTTAGAGTTTGTGATGATCTCTTGAATGTCATTAATTTTTTTTTATCATATGAACAGATTACTATAAAGTGTTTTAAAGCATAATAAACGAATTACTGACGAAGCACATACAGCATGAAGAAATAAACTATGCACTTATTCGGACTGTAAGTGTAATATATAACTACAGTTACAGGTCCCATTCTCATCCTATTAGACATCAACAAACGTTTAGACACTCATCGGTTTTAGTTAAGACTATGAAGTTTTGGGAAACTTTGAACAATTACCGATTTTGGTTATAACAATG
>NC_087220.1:5551849-5564349 GCF_015104395.2 Macrobrachium nipponense
CAGCAGTTGGTCTAAACGTTTAATCCATGTATATTACTGCTATACTGTTGCGGCACTACTGCTACAGTAGTATTACTACGCTACCACTGATCTATGTATCGTTCCGCCATTCATAAAGTCTTTGGGTTTCAGAGCCGATGGCATTTCTGTCTGGTGGATGGGCGGGGCAACATTTAGTCAAAAGGTGTTTGTTTACCTTGCTTACGTAATGAATGTTTTTCGACTCTTGGCTCGTAATCATTGGCCATGGCGTCGGCTAGATCATTTTTACTCTATAAAAATCAAAACTATCGGGTTTAGGTTATTGATAATGCTGACAAAATTTGTGTGTCGTTGTAAAATATACATATGTCAACTTTCAGCTACATCCAATGCTTTGACAAGGTGCAAAGCCCAAAAAACCGTGTTACAGAGACCCTGAATCTCATAGTAACTCCATATTATTTTTGTCGTCTTTCTGAAGGAATATGAACGCATATCTATTTAGTTTTCTTTCATAACTAATCTTTGAAAAAGAAAGGGATAAATATATTCAGTTAAAATAATTGTTTATTCTTGCTATAAAAAGTACCAATGTGATTTTTTATTCAATCGATTTTAAGGAAAAATTCTGAAAAATCTCTGCTCTGGATGAAAGTATTCCAATAATCGGTAAAGAAATTACAATAAAAGAAGACTAGATTTAGACTTTTCAAACATAACTCAATTAAGAGAGAGAGAGAGAGAAGAGAGAGAGAGAGAGAGAGAGAGAGAGAGAGAGAGAGAGAGAGAATGACTTTCTATCGCTTAAAAATCTTTGCCACGGACTAAATTTCCCAGTGTTTCGAACTGCAAACGTTCCGTTGCAATACAATATTCCTTATACCATTTCACGAAAGAAAATTTGTTTGAAAAGGTTCTCTATGTTTCTCTCGTTATGAGAAATGGAAATATATATAATTCTTCCACAAAACTAGAATTTATCATTAATAATTCGCATTTCATCACTATTATAATAAATAAACGTTCATATGTCTAATTTTTATAAGAGGAAAATTAATAATAACGCAAAGAAATGTAAACAAAGATAGACGTTAGTGATTAGTGATTCTGTAGTATGATCTTGACCCAAAGGAACCGTGAGGATTCACACTTTTGCACCTGATGGTTATGGTACCTTAGGTCAGGAAAATTACAGTGCCTTTTTTTTAGTTCACCATAAATATCCACATCCTATACATTTGAAGTGAATCGTAACGGACATTTGGGTCTGAAATGCTTATACGACTGTATTACTAAAAAAATTTTCCGAACCATATTGAGTCAAATTTTTATATTATCTCACCGATAGCAAAATTGTGCATAAGTTAAACACTTTCATGATCCCTGACACCCTTTTCCTGCCGAGAACAGTCAGATTTTCTGAACAGCAGCATTAATATGCAGTAAATGTGCTCCGCTGTAGATCTTCTCAGTTCCAGAGGTCCTTCATCCCTCAAACTGTTGGACTGTGAAACAGCTTCCCCGAGGATTTCGTGAAACTGGAACGTCAAAAGTTGAAGCGAACATGCAATACAATATACTACCTTAAAACTAACATATTTGCATTTAATACATTATATCCATTTCTTATTCATTATTTCTTTAGTGAGTGAGATCTCTTCTTTCTGTATTTCCCGGCACCTCCTCTATTTCCTATTGAACACCATATTCTTTGGAAGCTCTAATTTCAAATTCAATGGCATCTGTGGACTTGTTCCATACGAAGCAAGATGCAGTCTCCATTGACATTGGCGGGCGGGGGGTGATTTAAATCTGTCAAGAGCAAAGATTTTTATTTCCTTAGCTGTCAGTCATTGATACCCTTCCTAGTCTATGTATCCTAAGACACTTGAATCTTTCTCTCTGGGAAGGATAAATTTTTCTTTCGTTATAAAAGTATCATTAATTTTCCTGTTGTTGAAATGAAACATATGAGCATTTATTCATTATTATAATAATGATTAAATACGAAAAATTGATGATAAATTGTGGCTTTGTGGATGAATTACACGCTTGAATCTTTCTCTCTGGAAAGGATACTAAATCTCGCATATCTCTACACATACGGCGATGTTTTGTTTTTATCGTACCAAGCTTATTTTTCCACCGCTACATTATTTAATTGTCGCCACCATCTCAAGTCGGCTACTGCGACCCCCCACCCCACACCCCCACCCCCAACCCCGACACACACACCCCGCCCCCCCGCCCCGCCCATATTCCACCCCCCCCCCCCCCCCCAAAAAAAAAAAAAAGTCCATTGAGCATCTTCCTTAGCTGCTAGAGCTACTTTTTTATTATTATCATTATTATTACTTATCTTGAATCGGTGCTTCGCTAAACTTGTTTCCGCCAAGGCTATCAAATGGAAGTGCTCAAGATTATAATTTCCAACGACATATCCATTCTTTTTTAATGAATTTATTATAAATTCATTAGAAATTCATTAATCTATTCTTCTTGAATTATAACATTCCATGGCCATTGAGTATCGCCTCCATAAGGTGCAAAAGAAAATTGATCTCCTTTGCTTCCGTTAAAATGTTTTCAAAACTTCATTGTAATTGGCTTTAAGGTCATGATGTTTTGCCGCCTTTGATCAGTGCATAGTCATCAACTATTTGTAATTGCCAGATTTAGGACCTCATGATTAGAACGAGGATAATCTTCTCATGCCGTAATTAGCCTAATTACCTGTCCAAGAGGTCCTCCCGCAATTACGGTGCAATTAATGAGAATTTAACGGTAAAATTAGGGAATATAGGTTCAATGGAAATGCGAGGACGATTTAATTTCTTTGTAGTGAAATTTAATGTACGCAAAAAGTAAAAAAAAAAAAAATTTATACTGAAAGAATGGGTCTCTGATTTTGATTTAACATTATAAAAGTATTCCCAAGAATTTTCTTGATGATATTTGCAAGTTTCATGGTGCTCTAATTTAATTTTTAAACATGAGCTCTCTCTGTCATTTCAGATGATATGATCAAAGTTCATTCCAATTCCAAAGTCGTAGGCTCATCAGATTACCTCAAACGAAAAAGACTTCCAGAATTATGTAGTATAGTGAAAGGTAATTAGTTGTTCAATAAAAAAATGATTCAGTTCGTGCATTTCTAAAGGAACATCGCATGACATTAGAACGGACACATACAAACTTCGAAAATAATTGAAGCAACTGTCCGGGCAAGTTTGCAAGGCATAGAATTATCTGGCTAACAATTGAAATAATGCACGAGACCTCATGTGGATGGACATCACATACAAGTAGAGATCAAATTATGTCAGAAATGAAATAACTGTTTTCTCAAAAAATATTTATTAAAATATTTCAAATTAGTAATTACATTTCCTGTTAATATCCTGCACAGTAAAAGTTTTGTAACGATCACAATTTGCTTATTTAACGCGAAACATTGAAAAGTATATATAGTATATCATAGCATGTATAACAGAAGGAAGACCCATGTTGCCACAGTGAACATAGGTCACAGATTGGTTTTGAGTATAAGTACATAATATTAAAGAAAAATGTTTGAAATCTACTTTTCTAGTGCTTCAAGGAAATATATAATAAGAATATATTGCAAAAGAAACGGAAACAAAGTTCCGTTACACTGACTGCACTCTTTCGTGATTGTTGTGTGTGTGGGGAGGAGGGGCAGGGGTTAGGATGCTCACACTGGGGCCTATTAAAACTCATGGCTAATAGCCCCGAGTTCCGATTGTCTGCTCTGGATACGCTGTCTAGATTTCCATGATCAATGCGTCATCATGTCGTGTTTCTACTGCACATGTAGTTATTAAAGATTATAGCGGTTTATTTGGTTCTGGCGAGCAGTGATGCATCCCTGTTGATACATAGTTATAGGTAACTTAGTTCATTTCTCCATAATTATATTTGGCGGTCTCGAGTTCAATCCCAGTTCATGGCATGGCAGATTTTACTATGAATTACGCAAGAGTATTTTTGGGAGTTCCATAGGCATATTTGCTGAACCATCAGCAGCCGCTGCCTGGTTCCTCCCGGTTCTATCCTGGGTTGGGGGCGGGGGGGGGAGGCTTTGGACGTGGGAGATATTGGGAAATGCTGTTGCAGTTTTGACTTCAGGAGGTGTAGTACTTGGGAAGACCTAAAGGAATTTCTAAAAACTGCTTATGGGGTTGTTAAATGTGGAGATTTGGTTCAGGATATGAGGCCATTTTATAAAATTAGGAAGGGTCAGAGTTCTATGGTGAATTATAACTCGCAATTGTTTCGTACAGGTACTGATATGGTGGGGAAATTGAGAGTGTCGGGATGTAAAATAGTTACTACAGAGTTCATCATATTCAGCAGGAAGGTTTATAATTCAACAGCAAAAAATTTTTCTATGACGCACACCATCATCAACATAATTAGTGGAATTATTGGATGTAGCAGAGATAATTGTTAGTAGCATTAAAAACGGAAGAAATTGATTATATAGAACCCTTACATGATCACAAGTTGGTGTTGCCTGGTGTTCTAGTTGCGTTGCTGGTGATTTACATAAAGAGGAAATGTGTAGTGTGTGAAAGGACGATACTATGTTTTGTTGTATTTGTATTTCATTGGGAAAAACATTATGTTTGGTTATTTCATGTATTAGACTGTGAGTATACGTGTAATAGTGTTCAAGTACCAGTCATCAGTTGTTTCTTGATCCGATAATTATTCGAACAATTTGGTGTTGGTTAAGGACGGCCGTGAGTGGTCAGTCATAGTTAAAATATCACCCAGGCAAGATGCTCCTGTGGATCTCCGAGAGACATAGGGTTCTCCAAGGCACATAAGTATTCCTTGCATTTAAAAGTTCATTTACGGAAAGTCCTTAAGGAGATATCTATTTCTCAGAATAAAGAGAATTTTCATGTGGTGTCCTTTAGATGAGGGTTATGAAATACTAGAGAGTGTGTTAACATCGATCTCAAGACAATTCTGGCTAGGAATAACAAGTCTGCTACTTCCATTAAGTAAGTTCAGATTATGTACACAACACAATATAATATTTTAAGTGTAATTTAGAATGAGTGAAGTAACCTGTGTGTCGTAGGATAGAATCTAGACTACTTTTAGGTTAGTACGTTTCAATTAATTTTAGGAAGCGTCTCAGTGTCGTGATCGGTATGGTCTTGGCCTGCCACCTGGGTGGCTGCGAGTTCAATTCTCTGGAATTCCATTGAGGTGTGAGAGATGTGTATTTCTGGTGATAGAAGTTCACTCTCGACGTGGTTCGGAAGTCACGTAAAGGCGTTGGTCCCGTTGTTCAATAACCACTAGTTCCATGCAACGTAAAAACATCATACAAAAAAAAAAATCCATTTTAGACTATGCAATCTCTTGTGATTTGAAACTCTCTACTTATTTCGAGGTGAGTCGGAATAGTTGCCTTATTTCTCGGCTGTAGATCCTTGTGTTGTTTGAAGAAGAAGCAATGTACAAGTGTTGAAATGACAGTGACACATGAGGCTGCTGAGTAAACGTGGGCTAAGCATTATTTGTGTTGCGGTCAAGACAATCTGGTAGCCAATCTCTGTCTGTGACGATCTGTCATTATGTGAAAATGTGGTGTTCTGCCATGTTCAGTGCATTTCAGAGATAGGTGACTGCCTGGTGGTCTGCGGGCTCAGCACAGAGTGTCCAAATGAAAGCCACCTTAGGTACAGCCATGTGAATGGAAGTGCCCGACATCATTTTGAATGGAATGTTCTAGAACCTTTGTCTGGTTTGAATCAGAATGCGAGCCTTTCGTGTGGAATGTGTTCATGCGCTTGTGTCTGTAATAAGCAGCGATATTTTAGGTGAATCCTCGATCACTTCTGTAAAATGCTAAACATTTCTTTTGGTGGAGCCTAAATGAAAGGACCTGGAATGACAGGCTCAGGTCAACTGCTGAAAGGGTAATTGTTAAAATGAACAATAATTAACTTTTTAGTGACCTATCATTTCTTTTAACATTTTGGTGGCCTACTATTTTGGTATAGTTTCTTTAATAATTAATTCAAAGTTTTTGTGGGTATTATAGGAAAATACTAATGAGAGGTTTTTCTCTCAGAAACTGTTTCATGTGTAGCCTTGTGCCTTGGTTAGACACACCTATCAATAGACATGGTCACTATAAAAACATAACCACTTAAGTGAGCTGGCGACATATGTGGTGAAGTTTCCTTTAAACGGTCACCCGTTTGTTATCTAGCAATGCTTCCTTTAAGCAATCGCTGCTTGGTAAGAGAGATGATTTAGATAAAATACGTCTCCGATTTTCTCTTAAATTCCTGAGATTTCTTTTACAAAACTACAGAGTGCAGTGCACTAGTTTCCCCGCGCTAAGATGCTGACTTGGGCGCCCAAGTAACGCACTAACAAAAATACATTAATCTGAATCAAGACTTCTTAGAAAAACACAATATCAAAATACGTCTTGCGAATTAACAAAGAGTTACATCCGACACGTAAGAAGCATTAACTTCTTTTGAAACATAGATAATTACTATTGTTAAAAATGTGTTACTAACAACCGAGCATCTCATGACCTCGCTGACTTGTTTAGTTTTAAGAGGTTGCTAACATATTATATATATTTGTATATAACTGTTATACGTTATTACACATACAGACACTATCATATAATGGAGACTATATAACACTTTTGGGGGTAGAGATGGGAGATATCTCATCTATACTTTTTTCTTTGTACGTTTCATGTTTGGGGAATATCTTTCTACTATCATGCATATTTTTTATTTAACTGGTTATTATGGTAGATTTACAAAACAAACCATTTTTTGTAAACACGGTTTAATTTCCACACACTAGAGATAGGTATTTTAATCTATGTGTGTGAGAGAGAGAGAGAGAGAGAGAGAGAGAGAGAGAGAGAGAGAGAGAGCGCTGCTCAGTCACGTCTACCAATGCTTTGGAAGGTAAGCAAAATATTGGTTCGTTTGGGTAGTATATGCATATATACATTCTGTCTCTGGGACATGATGTGCCAGTGTAATGACCTGTCCCGCCTGCCTACTTCCTATAGTGAGCAGAAAAACACACACACACGCGCGCACACACACACACACACACACACACACACACACACACACACACATATATATATATATATATATATATATATATATATATATATATATATATATATATATATACAGGTATATTTCTATATGTCTATACATCTCTCTATATATCTATCTCTATATCTATATCTATATATCTATATCTATATTATATCTATATTTCTGTATATAAGGCATATTTCTTCTCTTTGACTGTGTAAAATGTTAGAAAAGAGTTTTGCAAGGTTTGCAACATTTTCAGATTCCTTATTTAGCTTAGAGTTATAGGATGGCTAAAAATGTATGTTCAGATTTCATATAACAATTTAAAAGTATATAATGTAGAAGGGGAAAAGAGAGAGAGATTAACTTTCTATTTTCCAAGATAGAATTGTTTCCACAACTTTTCATCACCTCAGATTAAGAGATCTCGAGATCTCCGTGTTGTTTTGATAATCTTGTCATCACGTTTGATAAGGGACTTCTATTTCAGATGTGTACTTCTTTGAGCTTCTAGAAAGATTGCATCATCGTTAGCAAGCCCAAAACGATTTGAGCCCGTCAGTCTCTTGAAGTTGCCCATACAATGAGAGAGAAAGAGCATTCATTACAGACTTTGAATTCCTGGCATTTAGATCTCCATCTCTCTCTCTCTCCCTTACCATACTTGCCATTACATTAACGTAACTTACTGCATGGTCACTCGTAATTTGTAGATTTCGGATTTCTTAGAGTTATTTAGTATTATTTAGTGCTTTTTGTGGAATCTGACACAAACATTGTACAAATGTGTAACAGCGCCTTTTCTTTTGGGAAATATTGTGAATCGCGTGGTGAAATTGTGAAACAAGCTGCAGCAGAAAGACGATTGGTACCAAGGTAAAGTGTTACTATAAGTTACAATGGTTTGGTGAAACTTCAAATTTTAACACATTGCACACTTTTAGTGTTTTGTGTTTGTTTCATTTAAAGTTAATTTTTTTGCATTTATCCATTTTTTCTTACTGAAGTGATTTTTTGGCCATTTATCCATTTTTTCTTATTGAATTGTGTGTTTTTATTTTATATTCAGTGTGTTTAGTGCCTTTTACAATTTTGGTATTTTCCACATTTTTCTGTTTTCATTTGCCTTCACAATTTGATTGACTTAGTTGTTTTCATGACTAATCATTGCACATTCAATTGAATTTAACAATTGTGAATTAAATTGCATTTACTTAGAATTCTTTTCAAGTTTTATTGTTGTTTAGCACTTGTAAATTAATTTCCAAAATTTAATTATTACCTAACACTTTTAAATATAGATTGAATTAATTTTCTTGACTTTGTGATGAATTAATTTTTATAATTTTACCCTATTAATTCAAGAATTATTTAAACTTTGCTTTGTTTTCAAGTAACAGTAAAATTCCCTGATATTATGAACTTCACTTATAAATTTTGAGATTAATAATAAACTTTTGTATTTAAAATTTTTAAAAATG
Source organism: Macrobrachium nipponense (assembly GCF_015104395.2). NCBI lineage: Eukaryota > Metazoa > Arthropoda > Malacostraca > Decapoda > Palaemonidae > Macrobrachium > Macrobrachium nipponense. The sequence continues at coordinate 5,560,443 of NC_087220.1, forward strand.
TTTTCTTTTTCACCAGTATTGGTTTAGGTAGATACATAGAGTGGTAATTGAGCTATTTCTTTTCCTTCAATTTACTTGAAGTGAGTTAGAACTAAGGAAGTACTTAGCCTTTTGAAATCAGGGATATATATATATATATATATATATATATATATATATATATATATATATATATATATATATATATATACACCCATTCTTATTCTAAGAAATGGAGATTTTTTTTATAACTAACGCATTCCAGTATCACACAGAGTAAAGACAACTGTTGCCTCATGGCTGTATCGTTGAGGGGAGAACACTGAAGTGGATATCAAACGATCTGAAAGGAAATCTATCTGATCATCTCCGTTTTCTGCAGAAAAGAATTGGACTAAACCTTGAATGAAAACACATTCGTTGCTCAGTGTAGCCCCCCTAAAAAGATATTTTCCATACAACAAAGATACGTGAATGTAAGAAGATGAAAGGGATGGAAAACGACATTCAACCTTTTAAGAAACAACATATATTGGAAAAGTAAGAATCCGTCTTAATTGGGTGACCTGAATTATTTGTGCTGCTGTTTGCGGTCAACTCAAATGTTACATTTTATTACATTTCTTTGTGTGATGACCATATAATCTTTGACATAAATCTCTGGGTTGTGCAGTAGCCTTTGTTTAATGGGCTTTCACAGTGTTATGTTTTATTTCATTTAAGCCAGTCAGGGAAACCTTTTTTTATTTATATAATTGTGGTACAACATATTCTATTGTTACCAAATATGTACATAAATATTATCATCCATCGCCTTCACCACGTATGAGGGAGAGGGGGAGTGGAGGATGTGCAGGCATTACCCTAACTGCATCCACTTTTTAACCTTTTATTTCTACTTCTATTCCAACTTCTTTCCTTCCTTAATCTTGCTATCCAACCTCTGCTGCTGCTGCTTCATATATGTATAAATATAGGGTTTTCTGGCAGTTCAGATCCTTGCACTTCATCTCCTCCATTTGCCGGATCTCGTAAACTTCCTGTCCAACCACTCCAACCCCTTCTTTTTTCAATGGCTTAAAAGTGCTTGGGTTAACAACCCAAATTTCATAAATCAAACAATCACAGCCTACAACGATAAGTGAATTCCACAACTCATTTCCAATTCTATTCAATTCTAACAAAAAAAATTCTTAATATATCATTCTGTTTCATGCCTGTATAGCAATACAGATCGTGCTAAACAAAGTAAAATTTTACTGTTTATGCAATGTCAATCTATTTGATTTAAAAATTTTATTCAGCCTTCCCATGCTCGTGTTTGATTTCACTTGTTAAGTGTTTCATTAAATTGACGCAATTTTCTAAATTATTTGTCCTGCATCCATCTAGTTGCTATCTCATCTCTTTTTACATACTTTGTCCTCATTGATTTTAAATATTTATCTAATTCATATACCGCCAAATATACGACGTAGTTTATTATATCTACATAATCTTAATTGTATGATCTTTCTTAAGTTTTTCTAATCTAAATTTCCCTTCCATCTCAAGCTACTTTTCTCATTACAAAATCTATGAAGAGAACCAACAGCAGAGGCTTGTGGATGCTGTTAGATGCCTTCTCTTCAACAACAAAAACATCAGAGGGGGGTTTACAAATTCCATACACTGCTGTATAGAATGTCTTAACACAAATTTTTCATGTGCTCTTTCTACAAGAAGCCTCTTCATTTTTTATCAATTTTATGAATTCTTTCTCCAGCCTACTGAGGATAAGCAAACTGATTATTTTTATTAAGAACAATATGTAATGCTTCTATTATAACAACATTAAGTGTTGTTACCTTGCTTTGGTACCTTAGTTATTACTTCCATTTGCCAATAATCAAGTTTTCATTTCTATTCATAATGTAAAAAAATGTCTAGCCATTATACACGTCAATGTCCATCTTAAATTATCTCTGCAGTGACTTTATCATTGCTTGATCTTTTCTGTCTTTCAGTTCTTGAGTTATTACTGACTCTACTGCGGATGTCTGAAAGCGTTTATAAGTACATTTAATTTATATTAAGATAAATCTAGTTTGTATTATCTGGAACCTTGTTTAAGTAACATGTTTAAGAATGATCCTAAAGATAAAATCACAGACTTAATTACAAATTAGTTACCATATAGATACTTTTTTTTATATATCTCTTTCCCGCCGTTATCCTTAAATTAAGGTGTTGGTTGCCTGATGTGCCTTCTCCACTGCCTTCTATAAAAGGCATCATCCTCCTCCAAACATCTTATTTCCCTTCCTTCCTTCACTTTATCTCTCCATCTAATTCTCTGTCTTCATCTCGATCTTCTTCCTCTAACAGGTTCTTCCCAAGTCCTCTTCACTCTCTCCTCATCATCCATCCTCAACATATGCCCATACCATCTCAATCGTGACTCTCTTATCACCTCTGAAATCTTTACTAAGCGTGATCTCTCAAACAACAATATACCATAATCAACCTCAGCATTCTCATCTCTGTTCTCTCAAGCTTTACTTCATCTTTTCTTCTTAAGATCCCATGTTTCCGATACATAGGTTAATGCCGCTTTTATCCCACTGTCAACTTCAGCTTCACATCCTCCCTCTTGGCTTAGAGTAGATCCTAAGTATTAAACATTTTTGACTGTTTTATAATCGAACCCCTTCTTTCTTGTATTACTATTCTGTCTCTATCTTCTCTAGTGCTCACCAAAACCTCTGTTTTATTCACATTCACCTCCAACCCTTCTCTGTAGGTCCTCCTCATCTTCAGCAGTAATGACCAGATCATCAGCATACAATAACTCCTACAGAACTTCGTTAATGATCTTTTCACTCAACACATCCATGACCAGAACAAAAAAATTGTGCTTAATGCTGACCCTTGGTATAATCCAACACCAACTTCAAAGTTTTCTGTTTCCCCAAATATTATCTCGTCCAACCTAACCAACTTTTCTGGGACTTTCTTGGGATTCTACCGTATGCTTTCGCTAGGACTATAAATGTACAATAAAGATACTTTATATATGTATGTTTATTATATTTTTTTGTGAATAAGTTTACTTTTCGAAAAAGGTTTTATTGTTTACCAAAATGAAATTTTGCATGCAGTCAGTCACCACCCAGTATAATCTCTTAATTGCCTTGTCCCTACTTCAGAGCAGTTAAACTTTACCTTTTGTAAACCTCTTGAATTATACCCCTGTTTTGGGAAGGTTTCTATTACACCAGGTGTGTTGGAGTCTAGGTACATTTTCTTCTTTATAATCCCTATCTGGCATTTATATGATCTTTCTTTGTAAACTTATCTTCAGTCTGCTAAATAAAATACATTGAGTTACAACATAAACAAAAATATCAAGAATACCAGATGGTTAATTGTCAAAAGGATGAAGAATAAAGAGATAATCCAGAATAATCCAGGATCACGCAGACACAACTAAAACTATAAACTTAGCCATAAGGAATATGGAAGCTAAGAAAAAAAATGTGATACTGAATATATTAATTTTGTTGCTTACTGAATATATTAATTTTGTTGCTTATATTTATCAATATTTTTTTAATTATGAAGGCATCGAGTTTAAACAAGACTTATATTTAGAACACTTCCATTATTTGATTTGATAAAAGAAGATCCAATGATATTCCTTCTAATTATGTAGTTACACGGGACTAAGGATCTCGCTTCACTCCATTTAATAGAATGAACTAAATATCTCAAATGTATGAATAATGAATGCATTTGATGTTTGGCCAGATCTCACAGAATATTTGTGCTGTGTTATTCGTTATGGAATTTTGTTTCCAATTTGTCCGCAATATATCTTATCACACTTTTTATAAGGAATTCCATATTTGCAGCCAGAAACATCTTTAGGAGAATTCTTATTAATAAA
>NC_087220.1:5574349-5576849 GCF_015104395.2 Macrobrachium nipponense
TCTAACCGAATACATATGCTGCTTAATCCGAAAACATAAATTTTTACTAGACTGACCAACGTAAAATGATGGGCAATCCTTACAAGAAATTTTGTAAATGATGTTGTTATTTGTTACGGGACTATTCTTAATTAGCATATCTTTAATGGTATTGTTATAAGAGTTATAAAAGAACACTACATTAACATTAAACGATTTAAATATTGATTTTATGGTTTCAAATCCACGAAAATAAGGTAAGCTAAGTACATTTTTAGGCATTGCTTTTTCATTAATAGCAACATTATAAAACTTTTTGTGAGCTTTTTGATAACATAAATCAATTAAATGAGGTGGGTAGCAGAGATCGTTTCCTATCGTTTTTATGTATTCTATTTCTTGGTCCAGATATTGTGGACTCGTGATACGCAAAGCGCGTAGGAACATAGAAGAAAAAATGGAAATCTTAATATCAAGATGGTGGCCAGAATAAAAATGTACATATGTTAAATTATTTGTGGGTTTTCTATAAATACTGAATTTGCATTGGAAAGATTCTCTATGTATTAATACATCTAGGAAAGGGATGACATTGTTATTTTCAATTTCAACAGTGAATTTTATGGATGGCACTAAATTATTCAATTTAGACAGTAAATCATTTACATCGATACCACCAGGTAAGACTACTAAGATATTATCGACATATTGGTTCCATTTTAAGGGGATAAGTGTGATATTCGGGAGGTGTTGTCTCTCAAAAATTCCATATATAAGTTTGAAAGGAGAGGTGATAAAGGATTACCCATGGCCATAACAAATATTTGTTGGTAATATTCTCCATTAAAAATAAATCTGCAATCACAAATACATAACTTAATTAAGGAAATAATGTGACTAACAGACATAGGCAATTCATGCAGTACAAGTTTATTACTTAAACACTCTAGCACAGAGTCAATAGGGACTTTTGTAAACAAAGAACATACATCAAAACTGACAAAAATATCGCTAGGGTTTAGTACAATGTTATTTAATTTTTCCACAAGATCAAGAGATTTCCGGATGTGTGAATTAGATACAGTTCCTAGTAGCGGGGATAACAGTTTAGTAAGATATTTAGATAGTTTATAAGCAATTGATCCTACAGTACTAGTAATTGGGCGCATAGGTTTGTTTTCCTTATGAGTTTTGACTAGGCCATATAAATAAGGTAATGAGGGACACTTTACAGATAACTGACACAAAAGATCTTTTTTATCTTTAAGAATTTGTTTGATATTGATATTAAAGTTTTTTATTATTAATGTTCTCCCTTTACTGCATAAGACTATCTAGCAATCGTTACCACATAATAGACACACGGTCTGTGGAAAAGCGATTGTCACAGTTGATAGATACTCGCAATCGGCTGCACTTGACTCGCTATCACAATTCGAAATCACTGAACACTCTGAAATAAAACAGAAAACAAAATGTAACACAAACGAAATCTTACTTTCCGTTGTTTGCACATAGACAACAGATGTCAAAGCATAATAGTGCAAAAATAATACGCTCAGTACTAGTCAGTCATAACTGATCTGCTAATTAACTGAATGATTTTAGATTTGTTCTAGGAACTGCTAATTTCTTCTAAGCTTACGGACCTAGTTTGCAAGCCAGATTAGTGTAAATTTTACTCATAATCCAAAATTTATGAATTTTCAAAAAATTATTTCGTTTTGCTCAATCTCCGCGGTATGAACACAAAAAGGGTAGGAGTATACAACTTTTAGAATAGCAAAAATCATATATCAAACGAGGATTGAATGTAACACATACTCTGTTCATAAATTACTTGAATCTTCTAAAAGGGTTATCAGAAGATATAAGATTACAGGAGCATTGTCTGGCTCCGTGGTGCTGGGGACATTGCTTCAGTTATTCATTATTACAATGCAAAGTGCCACTACTATGCAAGCAAACAATGGTCCTTCTAAATGAAATATGGACCTAAGAAAAGAAGATCGCATATCCTTTAAATTTAGCACACAAATCAAACACTATGGAGTGAAGCACTGTAAGCCAGCTTGTGCGTTGCTGGCATTTATAAGAATGCACCAAATCCTTCAACAAGGTTCTTCTGTACGCATCCTGATGTACAAACACACTAACACGAGCATTCCCATATTTCCTGGTCTCATTCCTTCGCTAAGTCACGACCAAGCGATAATCATCACAAGGTCCACCCGCTGGGTCCGATTTGCGCGCAACCGCTCACGTCTCCACAATTCGACGTTTTATTAGGTTGGCATCTACTGGGCATCCACCCAAACTATTTGCTGATCTATAGTTTGACGTCTCGAAGTGCATTTTACAATATATGGCTGCTTGATGAAAATTCCAATCGAGTTCATTGCTCGCTATTTAATATATATATATATATATATATATATATATTGTTACGAAGTGCCAAGTACCTGGTTACCATTCATCAATTATTACCTCACCAAAAGCCAGACACCTGAACCCTCATAAC
>NC_087220.1:5581849-5606849 GCF_015104395.2 Macrobrachium nipponense
TTGGTGCTCGTACTACTTATTACTGCAAGGTAGCTGATGTTTCTTGCAGATCCTCCAGTGGAGGGCTTTTGCCACTGAATCATGCCTCGTTTTGTACTGGTTCTGTGCAAGTGCCGGGCATTCGCTTGCTATGTGGTTTATGGTTTCATTTTTCGTATTGCACTTCCTACATATGGGAGAGATGTTATTTCCGTCTATCGTTCTTTGACCATATCTGGTTCTTAGGGCCTGATCTTGTGCCGCTGTTATCATTCCTTCAGTTTCCTTCTTTAGCTCTCCACTCTGTAGCCATTGCCATGTGTCATGTTTGTTGTGCCAAACCTCTGTTCTGTCTGTCATTCTCCTGTCTCTGTATATTTCTGGGTCTTCGTCTACTTTTATTAGTCCTTCTTCCCATGCACTCTTTAGGCACTCGTCTTCACTGGTTTTCAGATATTGCCCCAGTGCTCTGTTCTCGATGTTGACGCAGTCCTCTATACTTAGTAGTCCTCTCCCTCCTTCCTTTCATGTTATGTATAGTCTATCCGTATTTGCTCTTGGGTGCAGTGCTTTGTGTATTGTCATATGTTTCCTGGTTTTCTGATCTATGCTGCGGAGTTCTGCCTTCGTCCATTCCAATATTCCTGCGCTGTATCTGATTACTGGCACTGCCCATATGTTTCTGGCTTTTATCATATTTCCGGCGTTGAGTTTTGACTTTAGTATCGCCTTGAGTCTCTGCATATATTCTTTCCTGATCGTGTCCTTCATCTCTTGGTGTTTTATATCCCCTCCTTCCATTATTCCCAGGTATTTGTATCCTGTCTCATCTATGTGTTTGATGCTGCTCCCATCTGGTAGCTTTATCCCTTCAGTTCTCGTTACTTTGCCTTTTTGTTTGTTGACTAAGGCGCATTTTTCTATTCCAAACTCCATCCTGATGTCCTCAGATACAATCCTTACAGTCTGGATTAGGGTATCTATTTCCTTGATGCTCTTACCATAAAGCTTGATGTCGTCCATGAACATCAGATGGTTGATTCTGTTGCCTCTTTTCTTGAGTTGGTACCCGGCACCCAACTTCTGTAGTACTTTTGTCATGGGAATCATGGCTACTACGAAGAGTAGTGGGGACAGTGAGTCGCCCTGGAAGATCCCTCTCCTGATATTAACCTCTGCTAGTCTTATTCCAAAGCTTGTAAGTATTGTATTCCAGTTGTGCATTGTATTTTTGAGGAAGATGATGGTGTTTTCCTCTGCCCCATATGTTTTCAGGCATTCTATTAGCCATGTGCGTGGTATCATGTCGAAGGCTTTCTTATAGTCTATCCATGCCATGCTTAGGTTGGTTTTCCTTCTCCTACTGTTCTTCATTACCATTTTGTCTATCAGGAGCTGGTCTTTTATGTCCCATATATTATTATTATTATTATTATTGATTATTATTATTATTATTATTATTATTTTATTATTATTATTATTATTATTATTATTATATGTAACCTGTTCACATGGTACAAGAACACTGGGGTCATTGACTTGAAATTCAAGCTTCCATAGAATATTGGTTTCAATCTCCCACAGCAGACCCCACATCGCAGCAGTAACTGATCATAATACAGAGCCAGTGGTTCATCGTTACCGTGGGGGAGGCACGAACTTGTGGCATATGAGCAGCATGTCACAACGCAGGCAAATACCAGCAGACCAGCTCTATAGGGAAACCAGTTCATAGAAGTTTGGAGAAGGCACATGAAGATGAACAAAAAGAAAATAAAAGGTAAAATGTTTTATCTGAAAACATCTAATAAAACTGAATTCGCCTCGTAAAACTATGTCAAAAATACACATCAGAGACTTATTGTGGTATAATTACCACCATAGCAACAGTAGCAGATCAAATGAAAACTCTTGTGAATTCAATGATCACCATAACAGTCTTCAAAGTAGAATTAAATTCAATTTTTTTTCTCCATAAAGTTTTATTTTGAAGGCTCTAACACTTTATGACCTACCAGTATTCAGTTTTTAGCATCGGAAAAACACAACTTTGGACCTGGTTTAACCACAAAGGGGATCCATTCTGACCTGCGCTTCGTTTCCTCTGGAACCTCAATTCTTACGGATCTCAGCGGTTAAGCAGCATTTTATTTGTTTCTGTGATCATTACCAGAGAGTCTTGAGGCTGGAACTATTAACAGAACTAGTATATGAAAATAGAAGAGAGAGAGAGAGGAACATAGTCCTCATTTGGTTTAAGAAAATTTTAGTAACATGAAATACCCAGTGTAGCAGTGCTTGATGTTGTAGATGAGTGAGAGTTCGAATAAGAACAAAAACTGGTTTACTGATGAAATGGGAAATCTTTGAAATTTGTAAGGAAGACACTGTCCATATCGCTAATAGTTAGAAAATGATGAACAGCGCCCATGAAAACTAAATTAAAACAAAAAAGCTCTTTTTTCACATAAATTCAATCCTTAAGAATCCTATCATTTAGTAATATATGAATATTGTTAAACATAAAAGCTGAGTCTTTTTCACAATGATTCATCCTGAATAAGGAAATTAAATGTCGCCTGAAACATAATACAAATAATGTCATGAAAGAAGATATGCAATTGAATTTCTAACACTATTTTTCTTGGGAGTTAATTGTCATTTTTGGGGCAGGAATTATAAACTTCAGTCACGCACAGGAAATTAAAATTTAATAATGAAGAGGACAGCGATAAGACTGGAGATAATTTCATATTCTTATTGACACCTACGTTTCGGGGAACCTTTCCCATCTTCAGGGCTATAAATAGAATTAATTTTTCAAATATTAAAAAGTATGCTAAAATAACCTAACAATTATAAAAAAATATAGTTTGACATTGAGAAAAAAGAAAAATAGAAACTATATAGCGACTTTAAGCTAAAAGTAAATTAAAACACTGAATAACCTAGTAAAATAACAGATCAAAAAGGAAAAATAAAATAAATATTGGAAAAAATAAACAAAGAAAGCGTTTTGCCAGAGTTACTGTTAAGAGGTTTGGTCGTTAATTGATGGAAAACAGCATAGTCAGAAGGCGATGTTAGAGGAATAAAAAAAGGCGTGTGAGGGGGGGGGGGGGGGGGGGGGAGCGAGAGAATGTGAGTAGTAGGCAGTTAGGCAATATGTAATGGTGTGGAGGTAGTTTGGTTGTTTAAGGAAGGCGACAGTTTCTTGATGTAAAGAGATCTTAAAATAAGGAGCGAAAGACAATCAGCAGTTTGACAGAGTATTTTGAAATATATTGCTGAAAGTCCGGAAGAACTTTCTCCACTTGCAGGATTTAGGTGACTTGGAGCGACAACACCACAAGTTTATGAGAAAATGCATTCCTCTCACTTCTCTTGGAAAAGGTGTGCAGGAGAGTTGTTTCTTTTTCAATTAGTTTGGCAGTGCTTCTGCTCGCTTCCTGTCAGTGATTTTTTTTTTTTTTCAGGTTATCACATTTTCAGTACCAAAAGGCAAACGACACCACCAGAGAGGCTATAAAAGACGTAAAATCACTTATGTTCACCCATAGTATAGATTACACATGCCTTATGCCAACACGGGTCCCGCCCAAAAAGTAGCCTATAAAAAGGTAACGCTTTTAAATGAATAAGAGGCCTAGTGTAGACCTCTGGACTATGTTTACTTGAAAAAAAGGTGATACTTAGTCTCTTTTGAATAACATGAAAATTCATAATATTAAATCGAACACAACAGATTAAAATGTAGAGGAGGAACATGGCATCATCCAGAAAATAGAACCTAAAGATATTTACTGTATGAGAACAATACATACACACATGCACACACAACACACACACACACACACACACATATATGTGATATATATATATATATATATATATATATTATATATATATATATATATATATATATATATATATATATATATATATATGCGAGCACGTGTGCATGTGTGCTTATGTGCATGTGCGTATATGCATTGTTCTCATACTGTGAATATCTTTATGTTTATCAGTTATGTTTAAAAGCAAGATTGAAGGTTGAGGGGACTTGCTAAGAGGGCTATCACTTTACAATATATATATATAATATATATATATATATATATATATATATATATATATATATATATATATATATATATAGTATATTATATATATATACATATACATACATATATATATATATATATATATATATATATATATATATATATATATATATATATATATATATATATATATATATATATATATATATATATATAGAAGACTGTTGTAGGAGGAAGTATTACATGGATGTGATTTCTTGGGTCTGTGAGAGAGCAGTGAGGCGTTAATGTTTCGAAGACTATCTAGTTACGTTAAAGAGCAGTCAAGGCTATTGAAAGTGCATGTTTATGTTCTATGAAATAATCTAAAAAAGAATATATTTTTCTTTAAATAATTGGAATAAAAAAATAATTAAAGATCTGTCTGTGTAGGGCTAATTTCCTTTAGATAATCATGGAAGTATCGCTTAGATTATAAACTTTTCTATTCTTGCATCGAAAGATGTTAGGAAAAAAATCACAATTTCTCATAGCATACATGAATACCAACCATTATTGTATAAATGTATAAAAAATTTAAACCGATTTCATAAACAGAAAATCAGAAAATTGACATTACTAATCCTCCTCATCTTCTACAACTCAAAGGAAAAGATAGTAAACGCAAGCTACTGACTATAATATAAGAAAGGAAAGTGATTTCTGATATGATCTCATATAATAATATCAGTATGGTGAGCACCAGTGGAATAAAGGACTGGTATCTGAAATTATAATGTACTTCTATCATTTACTAAAGTTTAGTAGATAGCAACAGATCTTATGGAGAGTAACTGCTGAGATCCAGAGAAAGTAAAGTAACATTGACACTTACGATAAGAACGCATATACATATGACTGGGGATCACACAAAAGCTTATTGGAATTAAAATATAATCATCTTAGCTTTTAAGAAATAAAGCCGACAACTCTTCGTACTCACGTCACTAACAAGATGAATGGATACGGCAAAGAACTTACTGGTAGTCTTAACCAGTGCTTCATACGATTATCCAGCATTGGCCTTTAAAGATTTTTGAGACCTGTTCTTGTGGAGATCAGCCACACAGAAAAAGTAATAATGTTGAGTTTGTTCCCACTTACTCTGCACATGTAACCTCTTAGCTGCAGATATTATCGATACATTAAATTCTGTAAAAGGTTTCCCAAAGGCAACTCTAAGGCAGACCTTTACAAAGGTATTACGTTGCAAGCAATTAAACAATGATTTCTTTTTGCTACATTATACACTCTCCATCTGCACTGTCTTAAACTTGAGCGATCTTTATAGAAATACCAATTCCCGTGGGGCATACCCACTCACTCTCTGGATCGTAGCAAGAATTTAATCCCAATACTGATGATCTAAAGCTGTGACCGAAGGGTATGATAACAGGAATCCCTGGAAAATATTAACAATAATCTTATACCTTGATGGGATCACTGCTCCCAGTGTCATTTATAATATATATATCTGTCATGATTTTCATTCCACAAGAACCAATCATTGAATGTTATAAAAGCCGTTACAGAAAGTATGGTAGACTACACTGAAAAATCAATAATCACGAAAGCCAATAACTTTACGATTATCAGATTAAAATGTGCTAGATTGGAGAATTCTACAAAATATGCAATTCATTTATTTTTTTAAAAATATACAACAATTTAAAACGAAAGAATGTTGTTTTTCTCGATATTAAACCAAATTATCAACTTATCTGTTTTTATCTGTTTCGTACTATCTCTCTCCTTCTAACTGTTATTTTTTCACATTTTATTTCGTTAATAACATGAAGAACATTGCACAAAGAAAATTATTATCACTAGACAGCCTATTCTTTGTCGAACCTAGAGAACGTAACATATGGTGGTCTCCTTTGCTTTTGTTGAGAAAATCGCAATTATTGTTTTTTCATATATTCCCCGATTTACCGAGAACGCTATTTTTACCGATGAATATTATTTTTCAAGAGCTAATAGAAGAAACGTACAGAATCTTCCTCGCCAAGAGCTCCACACAACACAAGGTATACAGTGCCATATATTACTGTTAGGGTTATCGATATTTGATTTAACATAAACCTTTTTGCAAGATTCTAATTAGGGTGCGATCTGAATTAGGGATTATCAACTGTGGATTTATAGTCGCCTCCTAATGTTTGACAAGTTCTTTGTTTTACACCTATTTCCTAACATCCGTTGAACTTAATGAACTTGGGAATGCCAGATAAAGACTGGAATTCTTCGGCTCTCTCTTCTCCTCTCTCTCTCTCTCTTCGTCTCTCTCTCTCCTCTCTCTCTCTCTCTCTCTCTCTCAGTAAGCTATTCATATGTAAACATTAATCCGGGATAAAAACAAAAATGTTACGTGTGTATTATGGACATAAATATGCAATCGGCCACACCATTACCAAGAAAAATTTATTACTATGGAAGGGTCATAAAAAAAATGGGTACTTTTTTTGCAGCGTAAATGAAAATCCGAAAAATATATCATCCTCAATAAATTTCTATGAATGTTACTTCCACGAGGCGCTGAAGAAGTAAGGATATGCAGTAAAGAGAAGGAAAAAAAAATAAAAAATAAATAAAAAAGTTAAGAATGTTTTTATTTTATTGAATAATAATAATACAGTGGAATTTAAGCAGATAGATGGATTGATATAATGAAAATCAACGACCTTTTTCACAAAACTTGTACGTTTCGAAGAACGATACATGAAATGAACAATGGTTCACAGTTTCTATTCTGAGGAAATTCTCATCAAAGCCTATGCCTGAATCCAGCCTTTATGTCACAGCTTCTTCCTAATAGGGCTGTTTCAAAGATAAAAATTAAAGACATTAACTATATTTCAGCCACCAATAAAAGTACATTATTTTCTTTGTCTTCAACATTCATATTAAACTTTAAAGATGAATAATGTTAAGTCCTAATCACTGAATAATCCTGCATATTTATGTACACGAAAATTTAATTCAGAAGCCTTTTGGTCTGGCTTTCGTGGGTAAATGCACTAACAGTAACATGATTATGGAAATCAGATTATTTAAATAAAATAATTCTTTTATGGTGTGTGCTCCGTGACTCGGATAGAACTCTACTAGGCTTTAAATTTTTTTTTATTTTTTTTATTACGCAAGAGAGGGAGGTTTATTCTTGAATAAAATTATGTACTCCACTTCATTACCAAAGTTTTTTTTTTATCATATCCCATAACCATATAATTATGATGAGTGTGAAGCTGTCCTTTTAGGAATAAATTACCTTGAATATTACATTTTATCTATAAGCAAAATAAGAATGGAAATTCATGAAAAAGGAGGTATACCGGGGGGCGAGACCATTATCTTCTTTGGGGAAAATGAAAGTTACAATCCCCCCGAGAAAGGAAGTCACCCAGGAAGATATTTTTAACATCTCTGGGAGGGAAGGAAACTAATAATATACATCTTTCCAAAAATTCACTTTTAAATATTCTCTATTATTCATACTCAGGATATAGTCATTTGTTCAGTTTTGAACAGAAATTATTCCAAAACCTCTCCCTATTATCTTTTTTTAATTGTTTGTTTGGAGAATCACACTGTTATGTAATAGTTAAAATACACGAAAAATTAATGAAATGTAGATTTTGTTGTAGGACAAGGGACCAATCTGTGAGTTACAGCATTCCCAGGAATCACAGTTCATATTTCCATGCACCGAACAAAGCAACCAGACACGGCTCACAAAGACTTAGTGATTGAAAAGGTTAATGGATTTTGTGTGTAACATGAACGTCTTGTCACAATGATTACCTCATGATATTTTTTGTACTGTTTGACTGTTTGCTTAATGTATTGCAATAATTGCCTAATTTTCATTCCCTGTATAAAAATTTGCGTCTGCTTACAAACCCTTTCATTTTAAACAGGTTTGCTGCCTGAATATCCTCCATCTGTAAATAGGTATTAACTTCTGGTTTAGTTAGTTTCAAACCATTTTTTATGTAATTTGCAAATGAAATCTATTTGCAGATTCCCGAGAAAAAGTATAAAAATGGGTCCGGGTTTAATGAACTGCGTCAGCTTATCAGAAAGAATTGGGATACTTTCATACTATATTTTGAAATCTAATAATAATAATAATAATAATAATAATAATAATAATAATAATAATAATAATAATAATAATAATAATAACAATAATAATAATAACCAGGATTCATGCAGAAAAGTGTGCTCCTAGAAACAGCGCACATAGTAAGAAAAGTGATGGACTCCTATGGAGGCAGGATGCAATCCGAAACCCCACACAATAAATACCACCCATTCGAATTAGAGGACTGTGATAGACTAAAATAAATGAATAAATAAATAATAATCATAATTACTGTAAGGTGAAAGCCCACTGTCACGATAACTTATGTCTTTGAGCGTAAAAAATATAATCATGTATTTTTAAAACACGTTAATTGTATCTGATATTTTATACATTTCAGTAATAAATTCCATTTAGCTAAAAGGAACAGAAAACGTGCTAAACTCACTAATTCAATAGTAGCATTCTTCAAGCTCTCGTCATTTATTTAGGGATACTTATAATTTAAACTATGCTGCTAAATTATTTGTCTCCTGAAAGAACTTGGAGCAAAATGATTTGTTATTCTGGCCCTCCAGAGGATAGCTGATTACCATTGCGGAATGTCTCCTTTTAACAATTCTGATATTTTTCCGATTCAATTTCATTTGCTACCACACACACACACACACACAGAGAGAGAGAAGAGAGAAGACGATGAGAGAGAGAGAGACGAGAGAGAGAGAGGAGAGAGAGAGAGAGAGAGAGAGGATTGCCAATATGAGGCCGCTTGTAATGCACTATTAGCCAGGGTACCACCCACTCTCTCAGTGACTTCGCTAATAACCTCATCATAAACGTCATTATAAAAAGGCGCATCCAGGTTTCTAAAGCAATAAGCTTAAAACTTATTAGGAGTGTAATTCACCTGTATCTTGTATGAAAATTATAAACTTTATAGGAAGTACAATGACTATTACAACAGGATTAACACTCGGTATCTTCCTATGTAATGTCATGATAACATCTTAGCCTTCTATGGAAATCATCGTTGTGTGAGTATTTCAGAGAAATATGAAATAATTTTGGTTTAGGGAATTTGCCTGTGAATGTCTGAGCTCTTACCAAGGAACAAACGACATAATTGTTTTGTTATCCTTTATATTTGGCCACCAGTTCTATCTTGCATATTAGGATATGCTTGCTTTGACGAAAATCTTCATGCACATACTTAAGTAACATAAAGTAACAACCTGCTCATAAAAAAAAATTTATAAAGATAAAACATAATTTCGCTTTGCATAGATTTTTTCATAAGCAATGAAGATTCATTATAAGTATAAATTTAATCAGGTTAAGAAACAAGAATTATTGTTCTAGAGTCAGTTTATAAATAAAATGCAAGAAAAGAGGTCATAACATTATCGGTGGGAACACCACAATTTCAGTTGCCTCCTGAAAATATCAAATAAATATTTTTACAGCAGAATATTGGTACCCAAGACTGTATCAGGGCATTATAACTCTGACTTAATTGTTTAGTGAACGTTATTCCTCATTAATTTTCAGTAGTTGCAGTAAACTTGAAAAAGAGTAACACGCCTTTCCAGTAAAGACTAAAAGTGTTAAGCAGAAGAAAAAATGCTGTCTGTGCTGATCATTTCAGGAACAGAGGAGGGCCAGTTCAGTTCTTTATTGACAAAATGTTCTTGGAAATGGAAACACCACGAGATGAATTCGCTTTCTCACAAATGGTTAAAGAAAGATTCTCCCGTATTATGTTGCTAAACATAATTTTCATTGGAGAAAATGTGAAATCCTAAGCCTCTACCTTTCTCGTAATTTTAGTAATATCAAAATATCAAAAATGAAGATGGAAAAAAAGCGTTCTTAGTAAGAGCAGGAATATTTGCCATTGAAGATATAAACATGTTGCAATCCAAAAATATCGTCTCTCTGGCGAAGATACGTCATCATAACATTGAAATGCTAATTTGGCGCCAGAATTCTTGTAAATAATACTGTGAGGATTGTTTAATGAAGCAGAACCATTTAGGAAAATTTGGGTCAGAAAAGCAATGATACTGTTACAAGACTCACAGGTGTGATTTCACCTTTACAGTTTGTCTTCAATTAATGCGGTCTTCGGTTTACCTTATCATACACAAAATATGGACCATGTTGATGACGAAGTTATTCTGAACAATTCTTCTGCTGGTGACTCTTAACCAACGAACATTAAGGGGTCGGTTGCATGATGTGCCTTCTATACTACCTTTTGTCAAAGGCATGATCCTCCACCAAACCTTTTCTCTCCATATCTTGCTTCACTTTATTTCAATATATAATTCTCTGTTTCACTCTCAATCTGCTCCTTATAACATGTTCCTCCCAAGTTCTCTTCACTCCTTCCTTGTCATTCTTTACTCAACACATACCCATACCATATTAATCGTGACTCTTATCACCTCTGCCTGCCCTTCTTCTTATTTAATCATTTTCCAATCTCGTAAGCAGCGATATTCCCATAATCCACCTCAGCATTCTCATCCCTGTCCTCTCAAGCTTTACTTCCTCTTTTCTTCTTAGAGCCCATATTTTTGATCCATACATTTACACTGGTCATGGAAATTGACTTTCAACTTAATTGGCATTTTCTTATCACATACTACTCCAGCTACCTCTTTCCACTTCCCCCATGCAGCTTTTAAGCTACTGTCAACTTCAGCCTCACATCCTCCCTCTTCGCTTAAAGTAGATCCTAATTATTTACTTTTCCACCTGCTTTATCATCGAGCCTCTTCTTTCTATTATTACTTTTCTGTCTCTATCTTCCCACCTTTAATCCACCCCTCTTTAAGACTCCTGCCACTCTCCAATCCTTTCCTGTAGGTCCTCCTCATTTTCAGAAGTAATCATCAAATCATCAGCGCATAACAACTCCTCCAACTCTTCACTCCTCATCTCTTCACAGAACACATCCATGACCAGCACAAAAAAAATTATCTTAATGCTGACCCCTTGTGTAATCTAACAGTAGCTTCAAAGCTTTCTGTTTCCCCAACTGTTGTTATCACTTTTGTGCTTGTTCTTTGGTGTATCATTTCAACCAGCCTAACCAACTTTTCTGGGACTTTCCTCTTCCTCAAACACCAAAACATCACTTCTCTTGGGATTCTATTGTATGCTTACTCTAGGTCTATAAATGCACAATAGAGCTCCTGGTTTCCCTCTAGCCTCTTTCCCTGTAGCTGACTTATTCATCGTCCCTCTTCCTCTCATGAATCCATACTACTGTTTCCCAATCTTTACAATCTCTCTTAATCTTTCATGCAGTATCTAATCCAAAACTTTCAGTCCATGCTCTGTTGGTTTAATTTCCCTGTAGTTACCACAATCCATTCCGTCTCCCTCTCTGCCTGTAAGACTACCAGCTTTTTGAAGGAATCATTACAAAGCGATATCATCATACAGAAGAGGGTGTCCTTCCCAGCTAGCTGCCATTTCCTCCATTAGAATTACCATGCCTTTTTCATCGAAATCCTACAGACAATATACTTCTAATTATCAAGATCTCTGAGATCGGGATCTAAAATAAAAATGTAAAATTCTGGCCTGTAACTTTATCTTTGATACTGGAAAATATGCAAGGTTAACCATGGAAGATCTACAAGAGACCTTCATATAAATTAGGGAAAAATTGATTTTGAGTAACATTTTGACAAACTTGCTGAAGACGGGATACCTCATTTTTCAACAAATGGTCTGATTACTTGTTCCATTTATCATGGACTCCATTAATTTCAAACAGTATTTCTCATTTTTGTATCTTTTATTCTATGATCTACTTGTTTATTGAACTCTCTCTCTCTCTCTCTCTCTCTCTCTCTCTCGCTCAATCTCTTCGTCTCTCTCGTCTCTCTCTCTCTCTCCTCTCTCCTCTCTCTCTCTCTGCATTACCTTCTCTGTATAGCAACGTTTTATTCTTCTTTGATTGCCTGGTCACTTTTCTCCCTCTATTTTTACCAGTTACCTTGTCCCTCGCATTCTTCCTCGTTACCATAAACATGTTTATTAAAATCATTAAACTGTATTATGAAAATTTACACACTGCCTGAGCGCGTAGTTAAGCCTGTTTTTGTTTCAAGAAAGCTTATTATAACGATAAGTGAAAGATAATAGAAAAGCTTTCTGTTAAGCTTACAAGACGAAGGGTCCTGTCGGTGAAGGAATGGGACGAATTAGATCAAATCATAGAGGAAGATCTGTGAGAGAAATGTCTAACTAAATACAGCAAGGCCAAATCAAAACAGAAGCATAAATGAAAAAGAATGAAGTGAAAACGGAATGCAGGAAATAATATTATATATATTATATATATATATATATATATATATATATATATATATATATATATATATATATATATATATATATATATATATGTGTGTGTGTGTGTATATATATATGTATATATATATATATATATATATATATATATATATATATATATATTATATATATATATATATATATATATATATATATATATATATATATATATATATAATATATATATATATATATATATATATATATATATATATATATATATATATATGCGAAATTATTACAAAGAACCTTTCTCGCTTCTAAATGCCTTGTCATCCTCGGAAAAAAAACCAATTTTCTTCAAATCTGACAGGTATTCGTAAAAGAAGGTATTTATCTTTCCGAAACCATATAATTTGTGCTTTTCCCTATTAAAGAAATGAACGCATTTAGCCTTACAGATGGCCCAGAAAGCACCCAAAACCAATGTAACATTTGAATCGAACTTAATTAGAGGAAAGTCTATCCTCTCTCAATGAAAAAAAAAATATAGAGTCTGAGTCTATTGGCGCTTGGGAAAATTCTTGAACATTTGATTCGCTCAGAAATATCTAAAAACTTTCGGATGGTTTCAAATACTAAAGAATCAGTAACACCATTCGTCTTCATGAATAGCCTGAATTTAAGTCACGCTTATTACGTGTTACACAATACGAAAAGAGATTTGACTTGGAATTCCAACAAGTATTCAGGGTATGTATTCAGCGTCATAATCGCTGAATTTTCAAAATAGAGCAAGCGTTGATTTGGCCACTGTAACTGAACATTAACTCTCTATGCAGACAATTTCCAAATGTTGAGCTGCTTCATAAGTCCACACATAAGTTCATCAACGTCACTTGAAATGGCGAGCTCACAGAACACCATACGTTTCTATTTTGTTTTTGATTCAAGCCTTTCCTTTACAATATACATCTGTTCCATCTACTGAATACTTTCTATGCATTTCTCTTCTTTTCTCCCCTAAAATTCTAAATGATTAGCTATGTTCACCATCCTGCGTCGTCTGTTCCCCCAAAACTTTTGCCATTTTTACCATCCCATCTTCTGGTTTGTTATTACTACAGACATACTACACAACCACTTTCTCTCAACAACTTCAGTCTTTTTCTTTACAGCTAGTTCAACATCCATTGTTGTCGTATCCATACGGAAAGTTGACTATACGATTTATTGTTAGGTTTCAAACTAGGTTTCACAGGCACTTAAAACTCCTTCCTGGTAGTTTGCTGTCACCTATTCAAATACGTTCATTCTATCATCATTTTTCTTAACATTGATTCTGTTATTCCTGACTCTCATTAACCAACGGAATCCAGCTTCGCTCGCATCGCCTCTAAACTTTCTGCTCTAACCAGTATGGTATTAGTCATCTGATATATATGTAATACATATATATATATTATATATATATATATATATATATATATATATATATATATATATATATATATATATATATATATATATATATATATATATATATATATAATATATATATATATATATATATAATATATATATATATATATATATATATATATATATATATATATATAATATATATATATATATATATATATATTATAAGATTTAAAGGTTTAAGGTCGCTTCCACACAGTGCTCTACTATATATACATCGTAAAGACGAGATGTCTTTATTCATGCGTGACTTGGTAAGCAAAGTATTGGTTGCTCTTTACTCCATACGTATACCTGTGTTCCCTGAAACAACTTATCTCCAGCTCACAAGGAAAGTATGATACGTACCTGAAAAAAATTGTCTGATCTGTGTGGGATTTGATTAAGAGAATGCTGATTACAAATGTATTTATCAGTTCCAAGACAGTACTCTTCTGGTTAAAGGGCGAGTCTCCTCTCTCAGAGGAAGGAAGGCAGAGAAGGTAACACATGTTAAGACCATCGATTCAAGAGCCTGATGATGAAATCTCTCTCTCTCTCTCTCTCTCTCTCTCTCTCTCTCTCTCTCTCTCTCTCTCTCTCTCTCTCCACTCTTCCAAGCCTTCAAGAAGTAGTAAGAGGATCTGCTCTTAAGTTGACGATAAATTTCCTTCGTCTTTCAGGACAGGCAATGCATTTTAAGGTTCTTTTCTTGAAGACTCCCAAACTTTTTTAGCCTGTCGCTAACGGAGGTTTATACGTATTCAGAATTATTATACAACAGGAGAAATGTTATGCCTATAAAATTCAGGTACCTAGGGAAATAACACTAAAAAATTACTACTAATGCTGATGGAGAAACAAATCTGCAGTTGCGTAATTGCAGATATATTTTATAAATATAAATCTTCAGAAAGCTTTCGAGAATCTTTACGATTCTCCTTTTCTATCTGACTCAGAGAAGAAAAGTCGTAAGACAAGAGAAGTTGTTTACATATTAAGGAACCCAGTTACTAGATCATTAAATTCAGGCCTTTTAAAAGGTATATTTTTCGAGTTTAAAATTTTTCTCTCGGTTACTGTTTCTTAAAACAGTAACCGATGTAATCTTAAAACAGCGATGTAATCGTGCGTGGAATACATCATTGTCAGCGTCTCTTCGAGAGACATGCAATTATGATTTGCAAATAGTAAACCTCATAAATCACTTAATATCGAGTTCACTATACCCCAGGAAGAACTTACAGCAATGTGGTAATTTAAAAGAAGAATGTTTAACGTAACTAAAATAATCCTGCCAAGGGGCAGAAACACTTGCCAATTATAATTCCCTTTGCGTATTATTCCCAAGGTATAGTGAATTCCATGTTATTACTTTGGATTAATATTCATGAGCACAAAAGATACGTGTAATAACAAAACTGTATTATTATCACTTGTGTCATTACTCCCGCTCTAATGTATCTGGGGTTGTTATTTCGGAGCAATTATCATGAAATCATATCTGTCATAATATACAACTGATATGTCACTTTGTTTGCTAAAAATCAACGAACATGGGATATGAACAACTTTCATGCGTATTTTGCCTGGTGCCTTCATCAAAAGAACTAATTTCTTTTATTGTCATTCAATCATCCTTTTTATTAGCTACAGAAAACCTGATTATTAGGTTTTTCGACAAACTACATTACAAACAAGAAAATAAAGGCTATTATATACTGAGATGTGGAAAAGTACACCATGGTTTCTAGAATCAGAATTTTTTCATATTTGCCTTAAGAAATAAACAAGTACAGAAAACCTTGCTTAGTATCTGCTTTAATTCACTATAAAAGGAAATCACCAAAAAAAACACTTTATGGATTTTGCATGTTTTGAACCTTCCATTGCAAGTGATTCATTCTGTTCCATGTTGCAACAGTTATAATGTACTGAAATTCTGATTGTAAACCTCTAATGATATTAATTCATGATCATTTTTGAAGAATACAAGAAGATTCTATAGCCCATCTTTTCCAGAAACGAATTTACATTCTACCACGAGCAGCAGCTAAACTTTCAAAAGTTGAAATGCATCTAAGAGTGTTAAGCCAACTAATCTTAAAGAAAGCCATAAGGTCCTGAATTTACATCAAGTAAAAAAGTGTTGCATCTGTTGAGACGAATGATTCACTCGATTCATAATATAAAGCAAGATGTGAAATAATCGGTGTGAGAGAGAATGAAGAGGGGACATAAGCCCTTATTTCTATACCTGTTTATTCCTAATGATCAGAAATTATCTGAAGGATAACTGTAATGTATGGAGAATAAGAGAAGGTTGGTTTAACGTTCTGCTATTAGCTTCTTTTGGGAGAAAAAGGCTGTTATAAGTTCGATAGAGTTCTATATTGCAGGTGGCTCATTCTCTCTCTGCTAACAAAATTATTCAGTTGAAACTGTGTTTAATGTTTTCAGGAAGATTCTAGGCCAGGAAACACCAGCTACCTTGCAGTAACAAGTAGTACAAACACCAACCTGAGGGAGTGATAGAAAACGATCAAGCAAAGATTCTCTGGGACTATGGTATCAGAACATATAGGGTGATGCGTGCAAATTGACCAGACATGACGTTGATTTATAAAATCAAGAAGAGAGTGCCACTCATGGATGTTGCAATACCATGGGACACCAGAGTAGAAGAGAAAGAGAGAGAAAAGATTGATAGGTATCAAGACATGAAAATAGAAATAAGGATATGGGATATGTCAAGGGAAATACCCATAATCATAGGAACACTAGGCACGATCCCAAGATCCCTGAAAAGGAACCTGGAGAAACTAGATGCCGCAGTAGCTCCGGGACTCGTGCAGAAGAATGTGCTCATAGAAACTGCACATAGTGAGGAAACTGATGGGCTCCTAAGGATGCAGAATGCAACTCGGAACACCACACTATAAAAACCACCCAGTCGAATGGGATGATTGTGATAGACCAAAATAATAATATTATTAATAAAATTATTGAGAATGATAATGAAAAGACAAATTCTCCTCACCATCATTGACATCGCTGAAGCCTAGGACGGGTATTAATATCACAGTGAAGAGTTGTTCTCCTTTTATGTAAACTTCTCTTCCTTCAGTGTGGGTGGAGCCTAATGACGTCATAGGTTAACGTCAATATTGTGTTCAAATACATAACTTACGATTTTGATGACTCTGGCATAGGAAACTCACTTTTACTTTGATAAGTACCAGAATTATTAAACTTGGTTCTAAATAATACTTGCAAAAATTAGGTAGGGTTATAAAACATACACTTGCCAACTTTCACCTTTATCCGATGTTTTAATAAAAAGGTGTTGCCGAAAAACAGTGTTTCATCGGCCTTGAATCCCTTAGCAGTGTGTCCTTCTTTAAATAAATAATTTGCTATCTGGTAAGGTAGTAGCCCAATAAACCAATAAATAGAAAAATGACGGTAACATTCACATCTTTACTAATAAATCTAGAATGAACATCTGTTAGAGAAAACAAAGGAATAGTTGAGTCTTTACATTACGTCATTCTAATCCTTGCTACATCTCTGTGTAACATTATCTAGTTATTGTGTCAATAAACAGAGCGGGTGTCCTCTCATACCTTGACAGGATTAATCCTCGAGATCAAAAGATGCTACGAAACGTCTCATGTTTCGCTAAAATGTGAGAGTTTCCCTCTTAATGCGCTTCACGTAATGAGACTCGAGATCCGCGAATTCATTATAGTTTTCCCTCCTTATTCTGCTTCCGGTTCAAGTAAGAAGCTACGCCTTTGTCATAAGAGAACGTTGCGGGTATCAGAAATTGAAACTAAAATAGAATTATGCCCGATTTATATCACGAAAACTCTCTCTCTCTCTCTCTCTCTCTCTCTCTCTCTCTCTCTCTCTCTCCCTCTCTCTCAATTGGATTTTGTAAATACGAAACCCTTGATCTGCTGGACTTTCGTCCACTGCATATAATACAAATCTCCACGAAACCGCCCAACGAAATTACCCTTCAGGATCACCTCTCCCTGGTAATTTACTGAGATAACAGACGCGAGCAACGAGATCGTGTGAGCCTCTGATACTGCAAAATATATTTGTTTCCCTTGCTGTAGTTGCTGTTCGTTATCTGTAGAAATGGGTTTTGTTAGTTGTTGAAATACTGTGTATAATGGAATACATTATATTACCTCTCTTGGACATAGATGAATAAGCTTTATCCATTCGTTCATTCCAGTTCCTTAGATTAGTAAGTACTTTCAGTAGTATATTTCTATACTTGTTTCGATACACTTCGTATTTACTGTACAATAATAGTTATTACCTAAAAATATCATCACTGGAACCTACTGTATATCATAAGATTAAGTGTTGAGTATAGTGAAATGATAACAAAAATAAAAAGTACATTAAAGTTTTACATTACTATCAAACTTTATTGCTATTATATGTAAAGGTTGAAGACATTCAAGGTTGTTAGGAACATCTCAGGATCAGTAACTTTTCAAGGGCATGTTCGATCATCCAGCCTTCCTTGTCCTTTTCCCTGATAGTTAAGATGGTGTCTAGGAGTAACCGCTAACATTGATCTTTCCCTGTTCTCTATTAGTGCAATCAACTGCCTGGTTTGTGAATATTTCATGAGGCCACTAAGGCAAATCCATACATGTTTTATGAATGGTACTATAACAGAGTTATTAGCGTTAATTCCAGAATTTAAAGAGGACTGCAGTCAACTGTCGAATAGGGTATTGAAAAGCAGAGTGATCCATTGTGTTGAGCAGTTAGAATAACGGATGAGATGTTTATGATACAAAAATTGAGTTATTGAAGATATTATTCTCTGCTATGGCTTCCAGAAGGTACATACTCTATTCAAAGAAACATATAAGGGCAGAACTTTGTATATTGAGGAGGAGAAACGTAATTTGACTTCCAATGTTTTCTGGTTTCTACGTTGTTATATGTGTGTGGGTCTGTGTATATAAGCTATCCTTACGTGAAAATGAAGGAGGAGGTACCAAGACTTTCAACTTTTATTTCAAAGTCATCTTCAGGGTGTTAAACAATTTTGAGAAAACAACTTATACAGGAAAGTAATATGAGGTTGCAGATAGCAATAAAACAATTGAACAAATTTCTTATATATGTAAATAAACATTGTTATAAAAACATACTTAGCAGAAATATATAAGTTACTACAAATCACTTTACAAAACTATCTGTTTGTAAAATATCTAACAACTCGTTTAACTTTTCAGTCATTAAGATTTAGATTTTCAACAATTCGTCCATTTAAAGAGACCATTGCTCAAATTCACGTTTTTAAAAGAACTAATGAGACATCCTTCTACTAACAATGTGTCATGCATTGGAGAACTTCTAAAATATACTCATCCGAATTCCAGTATACAGTGTTCGAAAGATGACACTTGAACTGTATGTAAAATATACATTATATTTATGCTGCATAACTCTCTTACTTAGTTCCTTACCAGATTGCCCAATAAGAGGTGAATTACAAGTTGAGCAATTAATGGTGTTCACCCCTACTGCTGGCATTACTGATTTATTACACAACAATGAATTCTTGACAGACAAATTATCACTAAAAACAACATTCATTTTCAGATATTTCAAGCTACGTACAATCGATAAAAATTTACAACAGTATGGCAAAACTAGAATATTTTCAGTTTCAAAATTACTTCATCTTTCGTGACCATAAAATGGTTTTTTGGCACATTGTAGGCAACTATCAATAAAATACCTTGGGTGTAATATAAGTCTCCGGTAATTTCATATATATCCTGAATTTCCTCTAATAAAAATCCAGGAGAACAAATTCTGTATGCTCGTAAAAACCATCCCTGAGAAGACTGACCGTTTTATTTTGGGGTGATGGCTGGAAAACTTATGAATGAAAGCATTCACTCCTGTTGGTTTTCGGTGTAATTTTAATTTAAAATCGTTGCCAGTTCTCATAACGACTGTGTCAAGAAGTGGTAGGGTTTTATTCTGTTCTAATTCCAATTTGAACTTTTTGGATGGAACAAGACCATTCAAAAGCTCTAAAAATTCCAAGGGGTCGCGAACCCGTGGTCACAGGCATATTATGTCGCCGACATATCTGTACTATGTCAAAGTAAACGTCATGATATTTGGTAGGTATCTGATTTCGTAAAATTCAGCTAGTTATATCATAAATATAACTAGCTGAATTTTACGAAAAGAACTATCATGAATTATCTCATTTCTGTCGATGCTGTAGGAGATTATATATTGGGATTGATAGAACTTGACCTAATCGATTTTACAGGATATTCTATAAAAAAAAATTAAATTTATGTTAACTAGGAAATACTGAATTTGGAATGTATGTAATCAGACCAAAATAGATTCAAGCTAAACACTAGAAATAATGAAAATAATGGCTATTACCAATCGTGTCTGACCGACCTGTAAAAGAATATTAGTGCACTTCCTTTTAGAAGGTTATAAGCAACGTCCGCTAAAATGGTCCCTCCAGTTTTCATGACATAGAAAGCAATTCCTGTCTTGGTTTATGATGTCTGCTAAATATGCTTCCAAGATACTGAGCGCACCTTTTACCACGCTCTGGGTAAGTTATTATTATACATCCACTTTACATCATTCTCACTTCTCTCTGCTTTAGTTATGGGGTGCATAATAAAAGCATAAATGACGATAATAACTCATGTACACATTATTTTTTTTCTATTTTGGTATACTCTGCCATGGTCATACAATGAGGACGACATTGATTATAGAACATTTCATTAAGATAAGAAAACGTTCAAGATAAAATATAAAAGAAAATAAACTAAACCTCTTTATCGATTTAGATATTTCTTGTTCAAGTTTTTTTTTTAAAAGAACGTCAGCCTGGAACTCTAACAATAGGATGAAATAAGTGGGTAACTATAGAATAAAAAAAAAGGCAAAATAAAGTAAAATTCTTGTTCGCAAATAAGCTAAAGCAATAATTACACGAAGTCAAAAACAAAAATTAACTGCATAGAATAATGGGATTGATAATATAATAATATTTGTTAGGGACTCATCGCAAACGGAATGGGTATTTACTTGAGATTCCATTCTCAATGAACTACGAGAAATATTCAGCCATGCGCCTGTCGACATCGTCTTGACTTTTCCAGAAACGAAGCAGACATATAATATGGAATGAAAATTAGAGCTTCATAAGAACTCATTGCATCTGTATGAATCCACGCAACGTTTTCTGTTAAACCACCTGTCGAAAGAGACCCCCTTTTCTAAACCTCAGGTATATGTGCACCAGTGATTGACAGTGTAAGCTTTATTCAATACCTGTCATACCTATGTCAGGATAAGTAACCTAAAATTATGACGAAGTACTTAGGTGTTCAATAGCAGAAAGTATGATCAGAATTTACTAACAAATACTTTGTCACTTTATATTAAAACACTCAATATATTCTATATCTGTCATACCTATGTCCGGATAAGTAACCAGAATTACCAACAAATACTTTGTCACTTTATATTAAAACACTTGATATATTCTAATATCCTCTGAAACTATACCAGATGTTCACAGTCCATGAACCTTCCATTTCCTGGAACCCATATCCGTTTCACCTTATATGAATATATATATATATAATATATATACTATATATAATTATATAGTATATTATATATATATATATATATTTTGTATATATATATATATATATATATATATATATATATATATATATATACTATATATATATATATATATATACATATATATATATATATATATATATATATATATATATATATATATAGATACATATATATATATATATATATATATATATATATATATATATATCATATTATATAGTATATTATATATATATATCTATATATATAAATGTCACCATACCGAAGAGGAAACTGAGCGGTTTCACCATGCTTGGAAGACCAAATGTCTACGAAAGACACTAAAAACACTATCATTCTGTATATTTGAAGATATATAATACTGCTGATGAAAATGATGCATGTTGAGTGGTGTCAGAGATGACTGTAATTTTGTCTGAGTACAAGATGTAATAGAATCGACAGTGGTAATAGAATCGACAGTAATGTGCTGTTATCAGAAACTATCTGAAGATGTGATTGAATGCAGACCAGAAAATGTGACTGGAAAAATTTTATCCATTAAACATGTCTTACAGGATTTGAGATGATTACTTTGATGAAGATGCCGGTTTTTTTTTTTAGTGCAAAGTGTACTAAAAATAAGAGAGGTTCATGCTATTGGGTCTTGAGTTTGTATAAGTCCAGTTGTTTAGTGGAAAAGGAGTAGTAAAAATTTCATATATAGTTATGAACTTCTTGTATTTAGATAAGTGCAGATATATTGTCAAAGAAAAACTTGTATCTAGATAAAGTTATAGACTTGTATTCAAAATCACAGCATAGATATTTTTTTAAATCAATAAAGTATCTTTAAATTGCTCCTCTTTCTTATTTCATTGTAATATTCAGGGGGACCAATTCTAGACTGAAGGGAGGGAATATATACCAGTGCAGTAATTCTCTCGGGGGAAATGTGGACTACTATGAGATTCACAGCCGGTGTCCCGGTGTTTTTTCGGGATAAGACTTCATCAACGAACTTGTCAAAGACGACACTTTGTCACAGTGTATCTTACATCCCTACCTAATTTTTTTTTATACTGTATTCTGTATTAGGAAAATTGCATAATTCTGGTAATTATAAGAGGAACGTCTTGTAGACATCGCCAGCAAACTCAGAGGAAATTCTTTCGAAGATGTAATGAAGTAACTTATGACGGCATTAATTTTTCTCCTTCTCTGTGGATACTCGACTATTCGTGAAAAAGTCTCAACCTCTGGCAATACTCCATGTTTACACTTTGTAGTAGTGGTTTATGCCATAAGGTGGAGTGCTAGTATCCTTGAAGGGAAGGGTTTCCACAAGTAACTCGAAAAATTACTTTCTATCACTGATTTTTCCATTGAAAAATTATATAATTAAAATTCAACTAACAAAGTGAAGACAACTTTGGCATTCGTCGCAACTACTTTGATATTTTTCCTAATATGACAGTGACGGCCATTGTAATAAATAGAAAATTGCATAGGATTAGATTGGATTATAGAATTTCGACTTCAAGCCAAGCACTGGGACCTATAGAGGTCATTCAATGATGTATTATAAACCCAGAAACCCATGTCATAGTGGGGGGGGGGGGGGTGACAAAGCAAGTTTTACTGTTGTTCCACAAGTTATATTTTAATAGGAAATCAATAATTATTGCTTTACAGAGCATATATAATTATCTTTCTGCACCTTATGGAAGTCAACAAATGACTCCCGGGTGTACTACTTACTCACAAAATTGCCCTATCATTCATTTACCTGTTTAAGGTTACGATAGGTTTGACACGGGCCTCCTCAATTCAAAACAATTGTGCAAGAAAATCACAAAAGCTGTCCTGCAACTACGGGGACAATCACTTATCATAGCCACCATTCATGAAACTTTAACAAGATATGAATATTCATTCAGAATTTGAGACAGCTGTTTGTCATCATTGACGTCATATGTTTATAACGCGTATAACTTTGAACCCATACATTAGAGTGTTCTGCCACTGGCTTCGTTTGCTTTATTTCACTCATATGAATATACTTTTTTCTAATATAAGTGATAAAAAATGCTGCCGAAAATTAGGTAGCGATGTAAAGTATACTATGGCTCAGTAATATCATTGTTAAATGCACAGATAAAAAGTTATTCCGGAGAAGCATCTGAACAAACAAAGGCTCTGAATCTCATAGTAGCCCAAGTACCACCCCTCTCCCCGGAACTCCGGACTAGGGGTAAAACGGGCTGTGGCACCGGGTCTTGTGCCCATGATGAAAGCTAGAAATTTTTCATATCTGTTGACTTAAGGTATGAACATGACCGAAAAGCAGCTAGTGTTGATGACTTTTGACAGTTTATGCTGCGTGCTTTGCCTCTATTACTGAAGTGGTGTTTTATTTAGCTCGATAGCCATGGTAGGCGATCAGACACAAAGATAGAAATCGAGCTTCAGGTAATACTGTTAAACTTGGTTATATACATATAACATAACATGATTTAATTTAATCTTGCATGTCGTGCTGTTATGAGATAATGTGATCAGACTAATATCATTAAGACCCCCTAACTTGTTGAGCGATATAAATGTTAGTTATTCAAAGCTATATGTTCTCCAAACCAATATTTAATTTTGCCAAAATAATAAAGGGTACCGAAGTGGTGTACTATGTTGTTGAGCATAAAATACCTATTTTATTTAGGCAACTAAATCATAACATCAGATACATTATTTTCCTCAAGACAGAATTGGCACTGAGGAACAGTAATTCAAATTTTACATAGTTATTCAATTATTTAAATGTGGTTATATTAAATCTCCTCTTCAGTTCTACAAACTGAATAAAAAATGACCAAATACAAGCATAGTCAGGATTGCCGGAGTATAATGACCACTAGTAAATATGTATAGCACCGCACTGTTAGCGCATTTGGTCTTTTGAATGTTTCTTAAATTTCCTTCTTCAGTCAACCGAAAAATAATAATTAAATATTTGATAACATTGTCCAAGGGACGAAGATGACCGATAACTTAATGAAAAACAGAAAATACATATATAATCAAGTGGAGTTAATGGGAATTTATCTCATTGTAGCTGAACTGAAAAATTTTTAGCTTCATTTAGTTTTTTTGGTTTTAAAGCAATTATTAGTTATTATTTATTTCTACATGGATGAGATACGAAGAATGCATTTGAGTATGCAAAAGAATACATGTAGGTGAAATATGAATGCTCATAAATCCGCTGCGACTGAACAAACATTTTCTGTCGAGTTCCGTCGACTCAAACAGAGAATTTGTTTATCTCCCACTAATTAGTGGACGCCAGGGAAAACTGTATTAAATTTTTTTCGAAATGAATTCAATTCAGTGA
>NC_087220.1:5611849-5614349 GCF_015104395.2 Macrobrachium nipponense
ACAATATTGGTCTCATTGGGGTTCCTTCTTTGTGTGTTTTAGGTAGACCATAAAGAACTCCAAACGATGTACCTGAACAATATAGATCTTCATAAGTGTCTTTGCTAATGACATTCTTAGTATTAAGTTCTTTTAAAAATCTATTGATTTTGTCTTCAACTTTAAATATATGTTTACATTCAGGTTTACCTATTTTCTGAAACTTGCTTTCGTCCCTCAGAATAGACTCCATTTTATTAATATAATCTTCTTTGTTCAAGATGACAGTGCCCTTACCCTTATCAGGTTTAGTAATTATCAATTTTTCATTTTTTGCCAGATTTTTCAGAATATCTAAGTCAGTTTTCTTAAAGAAAGGTGTCCAATTAGTCGTCAATTTTCTAAATGCCTGTTGAGTAATATCCGATAGTTGCGACTGTAATTTACTAATATCAACATTAAAAGGCTGATTTTTTAACCTGTGAAATAATGATTCTAAAGGCAGAAAAAACCTGTTGTAGTTTGGTTTGTAACAAGGCATGCAGAAGTCCAATCCAAGAGATAACAAGAACTCTTCTCGTTTTGACAGTACATGAGAGGAAAGGTTAAATATTGAACTCACACTATGGTTAAAATGAGGAAGGAGAACACCAAGGCTTTGTAATTTTATACTATGGCATCGTTGAATACTGGTAATATGGTCAGAAATGTTTTTTGTTAAACAGAATTTGAAAAATAATAAAATCAATAAAAGACAGGGTGCTTCGAACACGTTGAAATAAACATTGTACAGAAGAAAAGTGTTTAGTTACATAAAAGTTTTCTGTATTGATTTCCATGTTTAATAATTTGTTGGTGGCATCAG
This sequence comes from Macrobrachium nipponense, assembly GCF_015104395.2. Classification (NCBI taxonomy): domain Eukaryota; kingdom Metazoa; phylum Arthropoda; class Malacostraca; order Decapoda; family Palaemonidae; genus Macrobrachium; species Macrobrachium nipponense. The sequence goes on from NC_087220.1 coordinate 5,612,694, forward strand.
CATAGAATTCAGTTTGGTACAGAGAGGCGCGATACAGTTTAAATCATTATTTCACAGGTTAAAAAATCAGCCTTTTAATGTTGATATTAGTAAATTACAGTCGCAACTATCGGATATTACTCAACAGGCATTTAGAAAAATTGACAACTAATTGGACACCTTTCTTTAAGAAAACTGACTTAGATATTCTGAAAAATCTGGCAAAAAATGAAAAATTGATAATTACTAAACCTGATAAGGGTAAGGGCACTGTCATCTTGAACAAAGAAGATTATATTAATAAAATGGAGTCTATTCTGAGGGACGAAAGCAAGTTTCAGAAAATAGGTAAACCTGAATGTAAACATATATTTAAAGTTGAAGACAAAATCAATAGATTTTTAAAAGAACTTAATACTAAGAATGTCATTAGCAAAGACACTTATGAAGATCTATATTGTTCAGGTACATCGTTTGGAGTTCTTTATGGTCTACCTAAAACACACAAAGAAGGAACCCCAATGAGACCAATATTGTCATCAATTCATGCTCCGAATTACAAACTAGCTAAATACCTAGTTCCTTTACTAGAACCATTTACTTATAATCAACATACCTTGAAAAACTCAGAAGAATTCAAATCATATGTTTTATGTCAAGACTCTGACTTATATATGACCAGTTACGATGTTGAATCTTTATTTACAAATGTCCCAGTAGAAGAAACAATCGAGGTTATTTTAGATAAAATTTTTATTGAACCTAATGACACTTATTTTAACTATGATCGTTGTCTTTTTAAGAAATTGTTGCAATTAGCAGTGCTGGACACTGCCTTTATTTTTAATGATCATCTTTATAAACAGGTTGACGGAATGGCAATGGGATCACCTCTCGGTCCCACGTTTTCCAACATTTTCATGTGCTCCCTGGAGGAGGACATGTTGGAAAATTGCCCCCTTGGTTTTTATCCTCTTGTGTATAAACGGTTTGTCGATGACACCTTTGTTCTTTTAAATCAGCTTTCCATGCTGATCAATTTCTCTCGTACATCAGTGAATTACATCCTAATATTAAGTTTACATTAGAGAGAGGAAAATGATCGATTACCATTTTTGGATGTTTTGGTTTTTCGAAGAGGTGATAGTTTTAACACTTCCGTTTTTTAGAAAAAAGACGTTCTCCGGTCTGGGTTCAAACTTTTATAGTGCTTGTTTTTATAATTTTAAACTTAATTCAATTTTTACCTTGCTCCATCGAGCTTACACTCTAACCTCTTCCTGGGATTTGTATCATAAAGAAATATTGTTCCTTTTTAAATATTTTTCCGATAACTGGTTTCCCTCACATGTTTTCTTCAAACATTGCAAGAATTTTCTAAATAAGAAACTATCGGACTCCCCTTCCATAAGCACTGTTCCACGAAAGAAACTATATGCCAGTATTCCATACATCCAAGACGACAAATTTAGAAGGAATCTCAAGTCTGCAATTGAAAAACACTATAATATGTTGCAAGTTATTTTAATTCCTTCCAAAAATCCCCTTACAATAAGATCACTTTTCAAATTTAAAGACAGACTCTGCCCAACATTGCAATCTTCAGTCGTATATTAAAATATACTTGCCCCAGATGTGATTTGGGGACTTACGTGGGTTCGACTAAACGATTGCTAA
>NC_087220.1:5619349-5643612 GCF_015104395.2 Macrobrachium nipponense
TACTCTCACACCTTTGTCCTGGTTCCATGTCATCTATCTTCCTTAAAATCTATTTTTTACCTTTTTTTTATTTCTTTTTGGATGAATAGATCAAGTTTCTACATCCGGTGATTGATATTCATGATCTTACTAACACTTAATTTTATAAAGTTTGACTCTATGTACTTTATACAAGTACATTACTATAATGAACTTTTTCCTTTTTGCATTTGATTGAATGATAGTTTTTATTAACATGATAGGACATTGTACTGTTCAAATGATTCTTTGAATGTCTTTATTATAGATCACTTTGGGGAATATATGAAATTTTAAAACTTCCTCTCCATATAAGTAATAACTTTTTTTTTCAGATATGAAAACAAAATTTATTGCTTTCGTTAATATGAGCTTTATTGATTGTTGTCTTAAAAGATTGAGGAGAATATTTTCGATATTCAGTTACATTAGTTAAACGCTTAAATTGCTGATTAATAATATGAAAAATTAGTTTCTGGTTTATTTTTACAAATATTTTCTGTGGTAAAATTGGTAAAATACAATAATCATATGAACAGCATTCCGAAATAATTTCTTATGTTGTCGCCTTAACTGCACACGATAACGTCCATATTCCAGGAAGAAAAGACACATATCCCCACCCCCTTCTCCCTAAAAAAAAACATTCGATGAAGCATGATTGAGGTCATTAGCAAACGTCTCATCGTGATCATGAAAGCTGAATATATTTCCAGGAGTCTAGAAAAGCTACATGTTTCCCATAGTCCTTCGTTGGAGGAGCTGTATTTCGACCGGTGAATATGTTAAGTTACCCTATTTGTAGCTTTATTGTAATACTTTTCTTGATAAGTGTAATATTATTGTTATTCACCCCCAAGAGTTAGAGAGAGCAAATTTGTTTAACGCTACAAATTATTTTGATTTTAAATAGTTATAACATGATATTTATATCATGCAATATTTTAGAAAGATAAAAAAGGAAAAAATGATACGATAAAGATAATGATAAATAATAGTTAGAGGTTATAAAATATTAATTTTATAATGCAGTGTCTGTCCATTTGATTTTGTTGTGAGAATTCTCTTTATATTATGGACAAAGCAACGAATCAGGTTCTTATTTATATAAAAATACGTTCAAGTAAAGTAAAAAAAAAAAAAATCAAACTGTAATATTGATAGGAAAAGCAGCCTACAATTAACATCTATATGCCTTAATTTCAAAATAAAAGCAAATTATGGTCTGGTGGAATTTAGAGGAAACTTTTACTTCCAACATAAGAGAGAGCTGAAAGAAGAAAGAACCAATCCTCAGAAGCGTTTACCCAAATCCCACACCAATCTAAAGAAAGAAGTCTGAATTCAATGGACACACTTCAGGGGATTTTTTACCGATTTTGGAACAGATGGTGTAGTTGACTTGAAGTTTTACGTGGACTGAGAAAGGTATTTTGATGTAATATATCTAAAAAGGATATCAAACCCATTATACTTCGTATATATTTAAAATATGAAAAAAAGTAAAAAAAACCAAAAAAACAAAAACGCACTGTTAATGGAGTACCAGGTAACAGACTATTTACTACGAATACATACTATATTTTCAGAGGTGCTACAATTTTGGGTTGTATCTAATAATGCAATATTAATAGTAATGTGAACAGAAGAAAAAGAAGATCTGAAGTATTGTAATCTGAAAGTTCCATTAGCATAGTCTGGTAATCTACTGTTACAATTGCAGATATATATATTTTTTTTTTCACAGAGAACAACATTGTTGGAAACTTTAACACGAACAATAACATTCATTTCGCATGAAAGCGCAATAATATTCAGTTTCAATTATTCACGAACAATTGTCTTCTACCTTGTCACTGTTTATGAATGAAACATATGGGTCCAAAGATGTATGTTGAATGAGTGATCAATATACCATTATCCCAGTTTAAATAGTTATTACTTAAGGAAATAATGCTTATTAGAAAATGTTGTATTTTCCTTATCAAGAGCTGATTTATTTCTCCAATGTACTTTACCGTTTTCCGGACATCAATAATGCTTTGTCATTATAAAGTTAGTGTCAAAAATCTATTGAAAACTAATAAAAGACCGTATCCTTAAGCAGAACCCTGAAATTTAAAACCATTGCAATGAAAATACTTTTCATAAAAGACATTTTAAAAAACGATTTTGATGACGCTTACTGACTTGTACGGACGAAGAGCTCCCACCATCTAATTCGACATAATTAAACCTTTGAGTTAGAGGAAATCGTAGTGTTGAGAATGAGGTGTAATGTTTCTTCTTTAGACAGAACATGTACACTGGGCTTTCCTTTTTTCTCTTTAAAAGTCGAACAGATTCTCAAGGAAGGAAATGGCGTTGGTATAACGATGCTGCTGATCCAAGAGAAAAGAACTATAGCCTTTACGGGGAAGCTGAGAGCAAGAAATTAAATATAATGTGAGGAGGAAAATTTAAAGGTTCTCAGCGGTGAAGTCGTAACATATTTTGCTCATACTAAGGAGTTAACTCGTCGTACGTACTTAACCTCCTGTTAATAAGTTGAACATATATGAACTGAATCGGATTCCCCAGTTGGAATATTTTTCAATCTTTAATTTTTCAGTGTTTTATTCCAGTCTTTTAGGATACTGGTATATCTACCTTTATTTATTGTTGTTTGCCTTATCTAAATATTTATAGTTGGTATCCAGAAAAATTCAATTTCATAAACGGAAAAAGAAAATCGAAAAAAACCGCAAAGAATTGCCATTTTGTATGAGTATAGGACTGCATTCAGAGAACAAGTATTATCAGACCTGTTACTTTGTATTAAACTATATCCTATTTAGGTTCCAATGTGCCTCCAATAATTTGTGAATATACCCGAGACAGTTCTTTGTCTGTCAAATTTAGAAATAACAATTCCATATGTTAATTGCATCTATATATAATTAGGGGAATATTAGATCCATTCTGGGTATATGGAGACAGCAGATTTCGAATAGAATATATACTCCTGAATTTGAGGTAACCCAGTGGGAGTACTCACTGTAACTGAATGAAGTAATAATATTTTTTTTTCTGGAAAAATAAGAGGAAAACATATTTTCTCTTAATGAATTTCATCAACTTTCACCCTAGACCCCATGCAGAGTAGCAAAATACAAAAGAATGAACGTAAAATATGTTGTTTTATAAAAAGTTACTTTTGATTTTTTTAGGATTGATACATTTCTGTTTTTATTTATAACAATTTAACTTCTTCCTTGTGCATGGCCTTCCTGACACGTCAAAATACCTCACTAAAAATCACATTTCCAGCTCTAGATTTTATCTCCTTAAGCAAATCCCTTGCTGATATCTAGTTGATACTATTGTACATGTTCCCCATATGAATTAATCCTATTGATGAAATAATCCTTTGTTCACTGATATAATCACCCTCCATTGTGACAGAGTATTACACGTGAGAGATTCTTTTATCCTAACCTGGGAAATCTATCCAGACACGTTATTTCTTCCCCTCATGTTTCTGCTTCCAACCAACCTTGTGAGAAGTTGCCTTCCAAGGGCAATTAATTCAACATTACTGCATGCAAGACATCTGCTTCTGCAACTGATTACAAGAAAGTAACTGCATATTCATGAGCCTAAGGCTCCGTTAGCATTGATATGTTACAAACATTTCCATTTTCTTTCTGAAAGCCAGTTAACTGTGAATATTGTCTTAATTTTATCGTGGCATTTTCCTGCTGAGTTGCATACCTGTCATGATTTATTTCTCCTGCTTGAACTTTGTGAAATAAAGTAATTAAGTACAATTACAGACTTTCATGGTAACCTTCCATTCGGTTTTAGATGTAACTGTAAGGTAAGTTATTTTGAGTGTAGCATTTGATTACATACTAGTAGCTGTATCCGTCCTTCAGACATGTTATCGAACGCACATTCACTTCCAAATGACATGGACGTACATCTTTCCCCAGCCAATGCTACTTCGTCACTATGCAGCTCAGTCAGGCAACTCCATCTGACAACAGACACAAACTGTTGCGACAGGTTGCTCGGGAAAGATTTCATCACAAGGGCTTACTTACATGGGACTTGACAAAATTCGGCCTACAATTATGATAACTCATGGTACTAAATCTGAATGCAGTGCATCCATCTTTGATCCTTTGGGCCCTAATTCCCAAAGGAGGTGGGTGGGGGGAAGAGGCCCCACTGCTATCAAGGTCGAGGTAGGAAGGTTACGACCCACCCCTTTTACCCTGGTCAGTAAGTCGTAAGGGCGAAGGTCACCTGCCCACCTGATATTGTGGAAAACACTCGTGCCCCCATTTCCAGGGGAGTTCCTCCCCTCAATACTGAGAGCTCCTTATGGCCCCATATTGTGGGGAGTCTGTTTGTACCTATATAAACACTTTTACGTAGATGTTACGACCCCTTAAGAAATGGCCCCTCGAATTGTGGATGAGTGGATGATGACTAATACCTACCAGAAGGGGTTGAGAGGGAAGTCTATGGTAAAAAATTGTACCCCTAGCTTCCATAGACTGGGCGAGCATAGCGAACAGACAGCCAGATATTGCCTTATGTATATATATATATATATATAAATATATATATATATAATATATATATATATATATATATATATATATAGAATAAAGGACGGCGTAAGTTGAAAAATGGAGGCATTCAGTAACGTCTACACCAATTTACAAAGATTTAAGGCTAGGGGCAACAAAGGAAATGCACCACCTGATAAAAGAAGGAAGTATGGAAGAATAATAGAACAAAGCTCAAAAACCACAAATCGAAGCCCTCAGCTCAAACTAAGGGGGAAGAAGAAGGCTACAGTAATTCTATTTCCTCGGACTAAGAGGTCATGATCACGTCATGAAGCCTCTTCATGGCTGAATAATGAGTACCTAATCATCTATTCTAATGCACTCACTTTGTCCAACAGCATTCAAATACAAACTATCGCGTTATCAGTCCTTCCCATTCAATAACATACCCAAAATAATTATGATACTTCATATTTCCATACATTCAAATGAAACAGTTTCCGGTGATGCAGATGAAAGTCTGACCATAAACTTAGATGAGATAAATTTTTGCATTAACAGGCATATTTCTTCACAAAAAGAAAACTGTATCTTTTCCAGTTGTTATGGTCCAGTTATTGGATAAGGCTGGTCTCCTTAAGAACTCTGACCTCCCATCATATACCCCCATCCCATAAAATGGATCCTAGCTGCATCACACACTTAAACAAAACCCATACAGGAAATGTATTGGGTACTTAGTCATTCCCTACATAGGAGTAAACACGTGCCTTTACCGCAGGAATATTATTGCATCCTGCAGTCACAATAAATTCCTTTCGCAACTTGAAGAAAACGACTTATAAGGTTCCTTTTTTTCTGTCTAGTGTGAATAGCTTTCATTTGAGTGAATCTTCAATGAATATTCTCTTGCGTGCACGAGTGACATTTTCTTTCATATTTCCGCATATTACACTACAAATATCGTTTCATATCCAATTCTAAGTAAAGAGCCTCAGTTTGCAATCAGCTTATATCTCTTATGATAGCTGGGTGGTCTAGGCCCTTTTTATCATTTTTTCCAAACGAAGCACTTCATAATTATGATCCCTCTTGAACAAGGATTCCTAACCTTTTTATTTCCACGCCCCCTCTAAGGGTTGGTCCTTTCTTTCACGCAACCCTTGCATCTATGAGTAAAATTCCCTCCCAGATTTTAAGGAAAACAAAAATGAGAAAGAGAAGGGGTTTCGAGGAATAGGAAGGGAGGTCAATAATTCAAAACATGGTCAGCCCAACGAGCCCAACTAGAGTAGTAAAACTAAATATACAAAAAACTAACGTTATAATGCGATACTTTTGCATTTTTTTTTTATAAACTCCAGAATATTAGTTCCTTGATCTGTTAAGAGAATAACGAATATATTAGAGATTTTTTTTCCCCCCTAGGGCTCGCGCCTCCCTGGAAATTGCTGATGCCCCCTACAGTAGAACCAATCTGTATTGAGGGTTTTGTTGGGACGAAATTCATTTACGTGTGGTGCCAAACTTCCATTCTAAGGAAACTTTTATGCAATATGGGTCGTTGTTACATAACAAAAATGAAGGGAATTACTCTGAAATGTTTACTAAACATGGTTTTTATGCATACAGCTGTTAATGATCAATATTTCTAAAAAAAATTCATTATGATATTTGAGAAACGGCATACATGTTGCCACATCCACAATCTCGACTCTCAGGTCAAGTATGGAAACCTGTATCTGTCAGTTAAGAAACAATAAACCCTTCGTTAATGTCTTAAGAATGGAAAAATCTTATAAGCTGGGCTCCCTTATGGTGAAGGTGAAGATTAGCGGATGTAAACATAGTCGACTCTCAAATATGTGTGTGGTGTGTGTGTGTGTGTGTTTGTATGATTTAAATACTTAAAGATTTTGTTGTCTGAACTTTTCTATAAATCGAGAAGTTTGAAATATGAAATAGATTTTTTCCATCTCTAATGATATATATATTTTTTTTTTTTTTTTTTTGTAGATTATCTTAAGACAACAGTCAACTGAATATGGAAAAAAATATTCTGGTGATAAGGCGAAAAAATTTAAATACAGTGGTTAGTTACTGAAATTGGTCTGGCGTTGCCAAACATCAATCTACTAAAATTGTTAATGAGGAAAGAGGAGCAGATTAGTAACTAAAATGAATAAATTTGCTCCAAAAATGGTTGAATCATGATTATTGTACACAGATCCCGATGAATATTGTGTTAAACCAGTCATTAATATTAACCTTATAAAGTGAAGAAATGATGGTGATTATCACTGTCAAATGGATCACGAATGTTTGAAAGATGGTTTCGTTGCTAGTTGCTCCCGAACATACCACCAACTTCAATTATTGTGATGGATAATGCTCCTTATCATTCAAGGAAAGTAAACAGACTGCCAACAATGTCAAGCAAAAAATGCAGTAAGTACAGGATGGCTCATCTCTAAAGGGGTTCGAAACCAACGGAGAAAATGTTGAAAAGTCAACTTTGGAGATGGTAAAGGAGTACTCCGTTGAAATTATGCAGATAAATAGACACAGAGTAATAGTGCTCAGATTAATAACGGACAAGTAAAAAAGAAGAAACATTCCGAAGTTGACCTAGGAAAAAAAGATAAACCGAAGAGAGGAAGAAGAAAAATAGATATCGTTAGTAAGTTTAAAAGGGTATTAGAGATTTATCCAATTCAGTTTTCCAGCTCCTCTAAAAATAAATAAATAAATAGCATAAATAAATAAATAAATAAATAAAATAAATAAATAAATCAATACATACATAAATAAATATATATATACATTAATAAATAAATAAAAATTGAATAAATAAATGAATAAAATAAATAAATATTAAATGGGATTTTCAGCACTGGAAAAGGCTAAAGATGTCTAAATATTGAAACTAATAGAATTTGACTGAAAATTCAAATTATATTATGAAGCAAGGAAGATTCTCTGATAATGTGAAGTGTATAAGAACTACTTGAAAATTTAATATATAAAGAGTTACTATTATTATTGTTGTTGTCGTTGTTGCTTTTATTATTATTAGGCTCTTCATGCTTTTCTTGCTAAAGTATAACTTCCGAAATTCACTGACATGGAGGAAGCGAACAGAGTCACGACCAGACTACCTGGAAAAGAGACAACTCTTTTTCGTACACTTTTTCCAGGATAAGTGAGAGGAAGATGGTTCTTGCGGTTCTAAATCTCAAAAAAGTCGAGGTGTTGTCGCTCCGAGTCACCTAAATTCTGCCAGTGGGGGGAAATTCTTCCGGAATTTCAGCACTGAGAAACATCCGGTCGATAATCATACTAACTGTGACGTCATTTTAAATACTAAAACCCAATTAAAAAGTTTCCAATTTCCAGTAACTGAAGGAACACCAGAGAAGAACAACAAACAAGAATAAAATATTTCTAGACGGGTTTTCTGTAATGTCGGAAGTACATAGACAAGTGGTGTTTAATGAGGATGCCGTGATATTGGTAGAGAGAGAGAGAGAGAGAGAGAGAGAGAGAGAGAGAGAGAGAGAGAGAGAGAGAGAGAGAGAGAGAGATTTTCATATCAGAGAGGCTATCCATCATCGAATTCCAGGCTTTGTAAATAAAAATAGATTTTCTTTTCGGGAAGTTGAATACAAATACTATACTTCAGATGATTTGTTCAATCCTTCACAGTATGATTTGGAATTGTTGTTTATGTAGTTTTGTGAATCATATTGATACAGCAACCTGGGGGAGGGGGAGGAATGTCTCGCAATGCATGTATCCAAATGCTACGACACCGGAAAAGATCAGCGAATGTTTCTGTGAGCTCGACATGAATTTGGAATGAATATTTTCACAACTGAATTTTTTTTCATATATATATTTTGGTTGTTATTTTAATATACTTAATTCTTTCTCTTCTAAAATACATCAAGCTAACACAGCATTATTTGTATTTGTATACATAAGAGCATATTTAAAGATTGAAACATTTATAAAAATATAATGAAATTGCCATTTATCTCTCATTTAGCTATCTGTAAGTTGATTCAAACATAATTGCGCAATCTAATTCATCCCTTGAAGACTAAGTCTTGTATCTAGTTGTCAACACAATTTTTTTTAACTAATTTTTATGTTTCTTGTTTTGACAATCAACAATTTGCAGGAGAATAAAGCTATTAATTATTATTTTTACTAATATATTTCCATAACATATTTGCCGGATAATGCTGGAGAAATCTGGTTTTAATACTTTCTAAAATGTTTTTGTTTTTAGAATTAAACTTGTATGAATCCCATATTATTATTATTATTATTATTATTATTATTATTATTATTATTATTATTATTATTATTATTAGGAGTAGTAGCAGTAGTAGTAGTTAATACTGTTGTTGCAGTAGTAACGGTATTAGTAGAAAGTACAGTGAATGATTTTCAGGAAAAAAAAGTGAAACAATGAAGTACCTCTGCAAGGTCTTTCGTCTCTCGTCCTTTACTAAGGAGACTCTATTGTTTCACTTTCCTTTCGTGGATTTTGCCTATATTTCTGTATACCACATCTTTCCAAAATGTTCATGATTCAATATATATATATATATAATATATATATATATATATATATATATATATATATATATATATATACTATATATATATATATATAAATAGGTTTTGAATAAATACAAAAAAAATGTGAAAATAAAGAGAAAAATATCAAAAGAAAAATATATCATCAATGGTAGCTGAGAGATCTTTTCGGGTTTTATATAAAACTTTTACCTTCAAGGTTCTTTTCTTTCCTCAAGTAACCCATATAATATTGCAACACTGAAAATTATTTTGGAATCTCTATTGATGTCTCTCATCCCACCTTTCAGTGTTAATTGTTGTTCTTTTGAGCAAGGCGAGATCCGACCTCTAGCTTACTCGGGGGCGCGTGCTAAAATCTAGTCAAAATAGAGCGTTGTTTCACTACCGAAAATTAAAATAAATGCAAATTGCTCTGTACAGTCTAAAAGGCATATTATTCATTGTTTAAATTTTCAGTCTCATAGACATCCCATCCTAATTTCCAGTATCTTCAGCTAAACGCGAAACACCTTTTCAGACCTTTTCAGGGTTTTCCATGGGGCTTTCCTAACCCCCAACAGAAACAGAATAGCAAAAACAAGAAGAAGAACAACAAAGTAGTTTATAGGCTTACTTGCCGAGTAAGTGAAAAGAGTTATATTTTTGGAACGGACTGAATTATGCAATCCTTATTAGCCAGATTAGAAATGTACTCAACAACATCAATACTACTTCACCAACCGAGGACACTTCTCTGGGCATGTGTGCAACTGTTCATTAGTAATGCCTGGTTTGTTTAGAAGCCAGCACATACTCACATTTTCATTCCACAACTTCCTCAATTAGATTTTTATGTGGATAACAGGACACTGCCTACCCTCTATGTGCAAGTTCATTATAAATGTAGATAACAGGACACTGCCTACCCTCTATGTTGCTAGTCCATTATAAATGTAGATAAACAGGACACTGCCTACCTCTATGTTGCAAGTCCATTATAAACTGTGGATAACAGGACACTGCCTACCCTCTATGTTGCAAGTTCATTATAAATGTGGATAATAGGACACTGCCTACCCTCTATGTTGCAAGTTCATTATAAATGTGGAATTAGGACACTGCCTACCCTCTATGTTGCAAGTTCATTATAAATGTAGATAACAGGACACTGCCTACCCTCTATGTTGCAAGTTCATTATAAATGTGGATAACAGGACACTGCCTACCCTCTATGTTGCAAGTCCATTATAAATGTGGATAATAGGACACTGCCTACCCTCTATGTTGCAAGTTCATTATAAATGTAGATAACAGGACACTGCCTCCCTCTATGGTTGCAAGTCCATTATAAATGTGGGATACAGGACACTGCCTACCCTCTATGTTGCAAGTCCATTATAAATGTGGATAACAGGACACTGCTACCCTCTATGTTGCAGTCCATTATAAATGTGGATAACAGGACCCTGCCTACCCTCTATGTTGCAAGTCCATTATAAATGTGGATACAGGACACTGCCTACCCTCTATGTTGCAAGTTCATTATAAATTGTAGATAACAGGACACTGCCTACCCTCTATGTTGCTAGTCCATTATTTCAAATGTTCATGAGATAACTATAATTGCCCGTGATAACATCGTTTCTTTGCTTAATAGTAGCTTACCTTGTACGAACATCATCAAAGCGTATAGATGAATAAAGAGGTTGAAATTTCGTTGTGCATATTGTTACAGTACGAAAGATTGCTACGATTTATTGTAATGCAGTTTCTAAAAAGATTTTCCAAATAAAAATCAGTCATCAAAAATACAGCAAAAACAAAACAAAAATATTATATCCACCGCAAATGCTTGGTTGCTGTGATTATTGCCAAACGCTACAAGAAACTTAATGGAAGTTTCTTGTTCTGTTTCAGTCTTACTGTTCCCTAAAGTTGCCATGGGTAATGATTTGCTTCTACGTTCTTGTCTTTACATATTATAAAAAAAAGAAGACGACAACGAAGAAGAAGAAGAAGAAGAAGAAGAAGAAGAAGAAGAAGAAGAAGAAAACGATTTCGCATAAGAGCTTATATTTTTGGCTGGAATTAGAAAGACCAAATATAACTGATTGGTTGCCTTTCTAGCTCGGGGATGAACGCGTAACCCACGCGACTTTCAAATGTGAAGGTAGAACCGTTTGCGGAATGTATGCCATTTAGATTACAAATTGTATGAGGTCTATTGTATAAGGTTCACGTAAATTAACAAGAAATATTGTTGTACACGGTATTTATTATGATAGATAATTCGATATCGGTGCATATCAAGTGCTTCTTCTTGGGTGGTCTGACAAGAACCAACGTTATACTAATGACACACAAAATATACATGATAACAATCAATGGCTCTAAACTACCCTACATGATCCTGAAGTATGAAGAAGGAGGCTGTCACCAGACTGATCGTGTGCCACGAAATAACGGAAAAACTATCTACTGCACTGCAACAACCAATTGAGGTAATGATGTTGTCCCATATAATGTGCAAGAGCACTTTCATGAGACTAACAGCATTAAAGTATTTGCGTTGTGAGATTTTAAGCGGCGAATACGATAAGGTAACGATTGTATAAAAAAAAAATACACACACGCACACCACACACACACACACACACACACACATATATATATATATATATATATATATATATATATATATATATATATATATATATATATTCATATATATATATATATATACATATATATATATATATATATATAGTATATATATGTATATATATATATATAGAAATAGATATATATATATATATATATATATATATATATATATATATATATATATATATATCTATAAATCTATATATACTATATAAATATATATAAAGCAAAATGAAAGTCCCTTAGTGTTATAGTAGAGGTGACCCTAAACTCGGTTTAAAATCAGATTCCACCAAGACGGCACCAACTTTACCATCTATCAATATAAGCCGTCTCCTTTTTGTTTAAAGAAGTCTTTATTTGAGCTCATTTTCATGATTATGATGGGCGCAGGATCTCAAAATATAGAATATTACAAAACAAAAAAAATTTCTATATGCATTGGGTAAATTTTACAAGGTGTTTCAGATACCTTATTATGGATAAGGAGGACATTTAGAATTTTGACCTTCAGTTTATGACCTTGACCAAACTCTGGCGCATTCTCCTCATTAGGAAAATCTTTAAATAAAACAAAATGATCCAATTCAATACTAAAGATATTTTAATTTTGACCACTGAATTTCATTAAAGATCAAAAGTTACATTCCTTCCAAAATCAGACAAATATGTGTGATCTGAACATAACTTTATCTGGGGGCAATAAAAAGAATGACGAGCAAGTTAGTCCATTTTTGTTCGGAAGACGATTATTTTCTCAAAATGTTCCTTTTAATCAGCTGTTGACTAACATCTGAACTGGGTATCAAGTGTCCGAGAATATTTTTTAAAGTACCCATAAAAAGGCCCCAGTTATCCAGCAGTAAAAAAATGTCTTGGCTTCATTTAAATTCTTTTAAGAGTTTGAAATAGGTATTACTCTGTCCATTGAGAAAAGAAACGGTTTTAACTTTTCCCATTTCTATAATGGATTTTTCGCATAAAGTAGTACAATCTGCATCTATTTATTTCCATTTCTGGCGAACGGTTAGTAATTTTTTCTTTCACAACTGGAAAGAGAAACTCGAGTCTACTATTACTATGGTTCTAAAAAGCTCAGCTCTTTGATTAAAAATGGTGAAGGTTTTACCAGGGAAAGAAGCAAAATTGCTATACAATTTTTCAGGCTTTTATTATCTTTTGTTATGTCTTCAGCTAAGCGGCCTTCCTTTGAAGTGTTTACTTTTTTAGAGAAAAACAAAAAACTATTATTTCCGTCGGCACTGTTAATTTTATGTAATTTGAAAGCAATAATCACCAACACAAGTAATTTGCTCTCCACTTTCATAATTAAGAATTATAACTGATCTTTCATTATGGTATGCGATGTTTTTACATAAAGTGGAAATTAATTCGCTGTTTTCATAACTAAAAACTATATGAAGTTTTAGTTCAATACAAAACGATCAAATAGCTTTTTGCTAAATTACAGTATTTTCTTTATCTAAGCATTGTCAATTTCAAAGGTGCGATTCCAGAAAGATACTAGCTAGCCTTTGGGTTCCCAGTGCCATGCCCTCTTCACACTAGTTACGATTTACCACCGTCGACAGATTACTAGGTATTAAGCACACTACTTATGCCAACAAAGGCACACTGACCTCTTGGCCAAGATTATCTCACGTTCTTGTCCCATAAATAATCTCTCTCTCTCTCTCTCTCTCTCTCTCTCTCTCTCTCTCCTCTCTCCTCTCTCTCCTCTCTCTCTCTCGTTTCTTGGAATTTCGAAAGAGAATATTATAAGAAAGAAGGGAGATTAGCCATACAAATACCCGAGGGAAAATCGCATTTCCTTTTTCTTCTGCCATTTTGGAATTCTTTCATTTTAAGGGAACGGCAGGAAATGGGACGAATTTTCTCTCTCAAAGACAACAAAAAAGCTTCTCCTCTAGTAGTTGTCCGTCGACATTTTGTCCATCGACATTTATATCCGTTCGACATTATGTCCGTCGACATTATGTCCATCGGCATTTTGTCTGCACACCCTCTGGGACAAACTAAGACATTTTTTTACATAAAAAGCCGAAAAGGCATAAAGTTTTCGGGCTTGGTAAGATAAGTAAGTTAAGATGTAATAAGAATAAATACTTTGTTGAAGGATCTGAGAAAAATAAGGTAGAAAAAGAAAGAAGCTGATACCTATAAGAAAGAATTATGAATTACTTTAGCAAAGAAAATATGTAAAATTGCTGATACTTATACAAGAAAGACTTACGAATTACTTTATGAAAGAAGATATGTAAAATGGCTGAAGTGGTGAACTTGTTTGGACAACCACTACTTGCAAGGCTGACAAGAAATGAGAATTGGTCGAATGGAATGAGAGAGGGAGTTATTGTTTCTTTATCAAAAGGGGAAAGTGGCAGAGGTGACTGTAGTTATAGCTTGTTAACATCACTAAGAACTGCTACTGCAGAGTATACGATAGTATTGCAAGGGTTGAATGAAACAACGAAGAGGGTGTGTGTTGACAATGTTTATAATGTAGGAGTAATTCAGATGCTTGGACATGGAGAGAGATCTGCATTTGCTATATATGTGTTAGTCGCTCTTCAAATGTGGTTGATAGTTAATAGTTATGATGTTATGCAGGGCGGGGGCAACGGACTCTATTGAGAAACTGGAATGTTCAACTAGCGCCAAGTGGTTTGAAAAGCTTTGATGTTTCAAGAGGTTGATCAGCGGATATATTAGGTGGATGACGCGCTCGCTGACGATCGTTAAACCGCTCGAGTCGAGGTAATGTGCACGGAAGCACTTCTTGATCCGCGAATGGGTATGTGCGCCCACAACGTGACTGATGAAGCGGAGTATCACATGATCTTTGATGTCGCAGAGGAATGCAAACAAACAACCTTCGAGGACAATTCAGTCTGCCCTCATGAAGAGAGGAGAATGAATGTTTTGTATTCATGTGATTCTTAGACTTTGACGTATCATGTTTCCACGGCTGATAATAATTATTAAGTATAAGGTGTGTGATTAGAATGATTCAGTTTAAAGATGTTGTGGGGTGGCCGTTATCTACAGATAATCATTTTTAAAACTGGTTGAAAAATTAAGTTATTTGAATGAAAAAGTGTAAAGTTATTTTCCAAGGCATTGGACGAAAGCGCAGATTGTAAAAATAATTCAATGCAAATGGAGCAATGAGCGTTAACATGAATATCAAAAGCTGAAATGGTCCATTAACATTATACGAAAGGGATTAAATTTAAGGGGTGACTGCAAGGTGAGAGGAAAGGGAATTTCTAGAGCGAGGGAAGCATGTAGGACTTTATCAAACACCCGTTGGAGACGTCCCACTTTCTCTTTTCCTCGAGAGAAATTGTAGTGGAATTCTTGCCAGAGTTAAGATGTTACTTGTTTTTTTTATTGTTTGCTAAGGAAACTCGTGGAACATTGTATTACATATATTAATGCCTACAAATAAATTTCCCACTGTCATTTATAATTTCTTCTCTTGAAGCAATGTTAAGCGAATCGGAGAGTTTATTAATAGCGTGTTCTCTCCAATTATGAAATAAATCATCCACTCAAAAGAATTTCATTTTCAGTTAGGTTTCCTGAAAGCATAGAAGATCGAAATAAATTATAGACTGTAATAATATTCATACTAGAAGCCCTTTTGATAGTATTCTGTCTTGAATATGTATATTGCATTTCTTAATATAAGTATTCATTTCATACTCTCGGTTTATGCTTGGAAAATTACTAGAGGAAGGGCTGTAACAGACATGAAAAATTAATAATGGAAAACGGAGGGAACCAAATCTAAAATTTAGGTCTTCCGCTTCAAGGACAAGGACAATATATAGACATACACTCACAAAATATAAAGACATAAATAACCCTTGATTTTGAACTTACTATACCTTGCAAATAACTCACAAGACAAGTGAATCATATATAAAAAGGGTTTATTATTTTTGTGTATCATACAGATGTGACATGATTTAACTGGATTATCCATTTGGCAAAGCAGATGTGCTTATCATTTAATGGTTCCCTCTGAGTGTAATCTATTCTCTAATATAGAGGTCAATGTTTAAATTCAGACAAATTGAAAGGAGACTGAACTTTTCAGACAATATGTGAACTGTCGGGTTGCCCAGTCAATTTAGAAGGCAGTTAAAGTTTACGGCAATTTAGACGGTGACTATAATTCTGATAGATTGTGTGTGTAGGTGTGTGTGTGCGTGTTTACGTGTGTGTGTGTGTGTGTGTGTGTGTGTGTGTGTGTGTGTGTATGTGTATGTTTGCGTGCATTCATCTGATCCAAACTTCCCCTTGGACGTGGGAGGATATGGAGAGCTCTGAGGTAGCACTATTTTACGAGAAAATGGTGTTGAGGAATAACCCTGATGCAACATCATTACTACTGACTAAAACTGAATCCTACAATCTGATAGAGAAACTTAAGAGTAGCAGCATCTGCAAAAAAATTCAATAAATCGACAGTATTGCATCTATGAACGCTACGAAATTCTTCAATGTGATTATGTTGGAAAGTTGAAAAAAGAAACAGATTAATAAAAACTCAAGAACCTATTCATTTTTTTTTGTTTTTTTTAACATTGAGATATGCTTAACCCATAAAACATGCTTATGTTACTAAGGGGACTTGGCGACAGAGACAAAATGGTGAGAGCTTTGTCAAAATGTGCAAACGTTCAGTGTCAAAAGAAACGGAAAGGATGTATGACCAAGGGTGTTACTGTCAAGCTGATCTTGTCAAAGGACTTGGGCCCACGAGCTCAGGTGGATCTTGTTGACATGCAGTTTTGTGCCAAATGAAAATATAAGTGGGTAATGGTGTGATGAACATAACGGAACAGAGTATTGCATATTGCATCCTTTAACTTCAAAAAGGACAGCTGAGGTTATATTACAGCTAACTGACAAATTTCCAATGTTTGGAGCCCCTCAAATTCTTCCAGGGCGATAATTATAGTGAATTAGCGACAGTCATTCGGAACTCAACTTCTTTGTCCAGACTTGTTAATGGTCCATGGTAAACCAAGGCATCCGCAGAGTCTCATGGCTCGGTAATAATGATACAAGTGACTGGCCATTGGGTTTTGAGTTTGTGCAGTTTCAAAAGAACACAAGTTACCATTCTTGGATTAAGCAGTCTTATGTAAAGCACTCTACGGTATTGAGGCCAGAGCAGGTTTACGGTAATCTGCACTACCAGAGGAAGTTTTGATGACAATAGTTACTGAAGGCGAATTACTTGCAGCTTACACTTTCCCCGAGGACGCTACTCATCCAGATGATCGTGCGTCCTCTATTCATCCAGATGATCCACCCAAGTGCTCTGTTGAATCCAAACTAATCCACCCAAGTGCTCTGTTCATCCCGATGATCCACTCGAGCGCTCTGCTTATCCAGGTGATCTACCCGAGTGCTCTTGTTATCCAGGAACTGGCATACACTTCAATCATTCAGGCGGCTCATCAAAGGTTTTGCCCATCCAAACAATTCCCCCTGTGACCACAATCCTACATGAAGCCTACACGTTCTACAAGAAAATATAGCACTTCAACGATCAAGAGCAGCAACTGGTCAGTTAGCCCAAGCTGAACGCATGGTGAAATGCGGTCGCTTAGATCTTGCCCCTGGTGATCCTGGAAATAATGTAACAATCTCCACCCCTTTGGTTGATGAAGGTAAAAGTATTACCTAAAATGTTATAGGTGTAAATTCAGATGGAATTGAAACTTACATGTACCGAATAGGAATACTTAAGAGAGAGGACAATAGTAGTCAATTTGATTATTTGTTCCCAGCTACTGTATGGCATTGGTGACGCGAAGTGTAGAAAAATAAATAGTATTAATGCCAACAAATCGCTGTAAATGTTATACCCGAAGGTCAAAAAGGCAATAGCCGGTCACTCTAGTTTGACATATAACAATAAAAACTGATTAATATCTTTAACCTTACTGTCATATTTTATCATTTTATTGATCATTTTTAGAAAATAAAGTTTTAACCAAGAATACTGTTTGTCTATGTCAGTAAATAACCCAAATTTGTCAATATGCCAAGAAAATCTATCATAATTTTAGTCACTTTGTAGATTGCCTATAATTTGGTTAATTTCTAAATTGATTGGGTGGATCAGGCAATTCATATATCGTCTGAAAAGATTCGTCACTTCACAAAGGTTGCATCAAGATCAGAAATAATATTCTAACTAAGTGTTTAGGAATTCAAAGATTATACCCTATGAGTGGGAACATTTTTGAAATAAACTATGTGATATGTATTATTTTCGAAAGAAAATATATCTAAACTTCTTTTTCAATATTTATATTCGAGGCTCTAAAACAGAAAATCCTGAAATTATTTTTGTATCATGTTCATTCCTTCTATTTAAAAATTATTTTCGCCAAATTTTTTAGAAGACTACACCTACAGAAAGGTGAAGATTTTTCCTAATTAATTGTTTATGTTAATGTGGTATTATTAATTGGTATACATATGTGCTGTCGTTTGAGTATCAGCATGGTCATATTTTATGGGAAAAACAACGAGATAATAATAAACACTTACTACTACCCCAAAAACTAACCAGTTTCTTATCTTGTCTATTAGATAAAGAAAATACTTGAAATAGAATAACAATAAACATATTCCTCATTGACGGGATATATTTTGCCAGCAACCATGACACCAATAATTTTGTTTACACAAGACGGAAGCCAGAGAGACCTTACCTTACAGACCTTACATCTTGTTCGGGTTGCCCCAGGTCCCTCAGTGTGAGGCACCTCTAATGTCTACCAGAGAGTTGCTAGTACATCTTCCGGTATATTTTGCATTTTCCAATCTTGGATGGTCTGGGATGCAGTTTAGATATTTGTCGAGCTTATTCTTAAACACATCTACGCTCACTCCTGATATATTCCTCAGATGAGCTTGGCAACGCATTGAATAGACGCTGCATTATTGATGCTGGGTTCGTAGTGGATTAATGTCCTGTGTGCTTTCCTTATTTTTCCTTGTATAGTTTTGGGCACTATTAATCTACCTCTGCTTGCTCTTTCTGATATTTTAGTTCCATGATATTTTTCCTGCTATTCCTTTATCTGTTCCATGCCTGAATTATCATGTAGCGTTCCTTCTCCTTTCTAGACTATATAATTTTAAGGATTGTAGTCTTTCCCAGTAGTCAAGGTCTTTAACTTCTTTTCTATTCTAGCTGTAAGGACCTTGTACACTCTCTATTTGTGCAATATCCTTTTGATAGTGTGGGTACCATATCATATTGCAATATTCAAGTGGACTACGAACATATGTTTTATAAAGCATAATCATGTGTTCAGCTTTTCTTGTTTTGAAGTGCCATAAACAAAACATTCCCATTTTTGCTTTACATTTTACCAATAGAATTGCTATTTGATCATTGCATAACATGTTCCTATTCATCATCACACCAAGGTCTTTAACTGCTTCCTTATTTGTGATTGTCTCATTATTAGGTCCCCTATATGCATATAGCTTTCTTTCTCTGTCTCCATAAATTTATTGATTCAATTTATCAGAGTTAAATACCATCCTATTTACCTCTGCCCAATCATATACTTTTGTTAAGGTCTCTTTGTAGAGCGTTCCTATCTTCATCACAAGTAATTTCTCTACTTATTCTTGTGTCATCTGCGAAACTACTCACTACCGAATCCTTAACATTACTGTCTATGTCTTCAATCATAATAACAAACAGTATTGCAGCTAACACCGTACCTTGCGGCACACGGATATTACCTTGGGCTTCATCCGATGTCTCGTCGTTTGCAATAACTATCTGTTTTCTGTTGTGTAAAAATTCTTTTAACCATCTCCTACTTTATCCACGATATTGGTGTTTTCTAATTCTCTTCGCTAATATATTATGGTCTACTTTGTCAAAAGCTTTTGCAAAGTCTAAATAAACCTCATCTGTTTCATTTTCCGCTTTTCATATTTTTGAAATATGTTCTCACAGTGGACTAACAGTTGGGTTTGTGTACTTTTTCCGGGTACGAAACCATGTTGTCTTTTTATTAAACAAATTATTTTTTATTAAATGTTTCATAATATTTTTCTTCATTACCCTTTCATACACTTTCAATAATATGTGATGTTAGACTCACAGGCCTATAATTACTTGCCTCTAGTCTTGATCCACTTTTGAAAGTAGGGGTAATATATGCTAAGTTTGTGCTCATCATAAATCTTGCCTGTATCTACACTTTGTCTTAATAATTTTGCAAGTGGCTTTGCGATAGAATGAAACTACTTTCTTTAACAAAATAGCAGGCACTCTATCAGGCCCTGCAGCGGCTCCATTTTTAATTTCATTAATAGCCTGCACAATATCAGCTTCATTAATATCTATGTCAGCTAAATATTCACTATTTTCATCCCTTACTTCTATATCATTATCTTCATTATCTATTCTAGGGGTGAATTATCTCTTATATCGTTCTGCCAATATGTTGCAAATTTCCTTTTTTCATTCGTTAATCTCCTTCAATTCTTAGAGGGGCCTATTTCTATTCTTCTTTTATTCATCTTCTTCGCATATGAGTATAATAGTTTGGGATTTTGCTTGATATTTAATATGGTTTTTTCTTCCAAGTCCCGTTTTTTCATTTCTTTTGATTGTATAATCTTTTGTTCTGCATTTTCTATCTTACTTTTTAGTTTCTATAACTTTCCATGCATTTTTTCTTTTGCAAGACCTTTTTTCCACTTTCTGATTTTCTGGAACAAGATCCTTCTGTCTCTTGGTATGCATGACTGATGTTTACTTTCTTCTTCGGTATATATTTATCCACTATTTTCTCTAATATTTTTTATATAATCTCCGTATTTACTTTATGTCATCACTTACGAAAATGTTATCCCAATCTTTGTTTAATTCTTCATTAATTTTTGACCATTTTATATTTTTACTGTAGAAGTTCTATTTTCCATATCCTTCCCACTTTTTCATTTCTTGCTTATCTCTGTTTCACTTGCTTTGGAATGGACTGTTAATTCTATGACATTATGGTCTGAAATACTCGCATTATAAACTATTATTTCTTTAACATAATTCATCTCGTTCACAAATACTAGTCTAAAGTATTTTTCCTTTCTTGTTGGCAGGTGATTTATTTGTTGAATGTTGTATTCTAGTAGCATATCTAATAGCTTTTCGAATTGCCTCTTATCTTCTGCACTACTATTACTCTCTTTTTATATGTATAAGTACATCCACAATCTCCTATTCGTTCTTTCCAGTCTACGAAAGGAAAGTTGAAGTCTCCAGATAGGAGAATAGTCCAGTCCTTGTGATTCTACATATATCATCCAATTTTTTCTATTATTAAGTCAACTCTTTAGTATTAGGAGGTCTATATATTACTATGTTCATTAATTTTTCAGATTCAAATTCTACCGCTATTAGTTCACATTCTGAGTTACTATATTTCTCATATATTTTTCCTTGTTTTTTGTCTTTCCCTATATTGCGGTTCCCCCTTGATTCCTATTTTTTCTTTTTCTATGATCTATAAGTTGGAACCCTTTTATTT
Organism: Macrobrachium nipponense; assembly: GCF_015104395.2. NCBI lineage: Eukaryota > Metazoa > Arthropoda > Malacostraca > Decapoda > Palaemonidae > Macrobrachium > Macrobrachium nipponense. Next base: position 5,640,792 of record NC_087220.1, read on the forward strand.
GATCATCATTCCCAGTCTCTTGGGAATACCAGGTTTCACTTATATTCATTATATCTATTTCTTTTCAATTTAGTTAGTTCTTCTAAGTACTCTAGTTTTCTTTTTGAGTCACTCGTAACTAAACCCTGCGCATTCATCACTATGATGGTTTGCGTGTTTTCTCCTTTCATTTAATATTGGTAATAATAAGGATTTTTCCCACATGTCTCTTTTCTGTTCTGGTATGTTGTTCTTTTTTTCATTTCCAGAAATTCTGACATTAAAAAATCCAACTTTTCCATAATATTTGTTCTTCCTTCATCATAATTATTCATTTTGTGTCTGAATCTGCAATTTTCTCCATATCTGCAATATCCTCTTGCATAATAAAAACAGTTATTATCTCTTGAGTAGAATCTTGGAGCTGATGCATTGAAATTTTTTGCTGACACCTCTGCATATCTCGTTGATGGCTTGCTTTTTTCTTTTACCTGATATTCTTCATTCCTCTCTTTATTTATTTGTTTCTTTCTATTTGGATTTTATTACTTGATTGGTTATTTATTTGATTATTTTTCATGGCTACAGGGTGCATATATTTCATTTTTTGTCCGAACTTACATCTTCCTTACTTTTAGGTTTTTGCATATTTTGGATGTAGATCTCGTGCAATCATCCTCATAGCCATCTAGGTATGCCACATTTACCATATATTTTCATAGTTGTGACATACCTTAGGATGTTGTAGTAACATTTTTCTCCAAATCTGCAATTCCCTCTTTTCCAAAGGTTGCAGACTTTGTCTTTTGTATATTTTTTCTCCTTTCCCGTCATTGTGTAGATCTGGGTAGAGCCTCTTCGGCATTTTTCTTTTGTGTTGTCATATCGGTAATTTATTTCTTCGTAGGTATGCTGCTTTATAGCCTCATATGTAGTATCAATGAGTATCTCTGCATCCATACTTTTATCTTGTTCTTTGTTTTCCTTATCTTTTTTTCTGTCATTTCAGAGAGAGAGAGAGAGAGAGAGAGTAGAGGAGAGAGAGATTGAGAGAGAGAGAGAGATGATAAAGATAATTAAACTAATATGCAAAAGATGCAACGTTCTTCTTCTTTTGGAGATAGGACAAGCGTGAATTCAGTGATAAAACTGTAGCAAATTTTCTGCTGGAAAATAAGAGATATGAAATTGAAATTTAATGTGAAAACTCTCCCTTGCAATGTCAAACTTTTCCTTGATTAACGAAGGAAACTATGACCATACAGATATGACTTTAAAAAGCGGCGCTCGTCCAATTACGTTCTACTTAAGTTTAGTATGTATTTCGGAAAGAGAAAATATTTACCGAAATCAGTATATCAGATAGCATCATTAGGTTACGCTCAGATTTCTTGCACCAGCATCAAAGGATCCGTGTAGAATTAACGTTAAATACGGAACTAACATCGAAATGAATGAAAACTTTGAGCGGTTTTAAATTAAAGAAAAGTTATTTTGTGAAATCATTAAAAATTCTCTTTGTCATGTTAAAATTTTGTGTGGATAAAGAAAATTATTTTGTAAAACTTTAAAACGTTCTTTGCTATTTTAGGAACTTGAGTGATAAAAAGGAAATTATTTTGTAAAAAACTTTAAAACTCTTTGCAATCTTAAAACTTTGATTGGTCAAAGAAATTTATTTTGTAAAAACTTTAAAGGCTCTTTGCAATTTTCAAATTTTAAAACTTTGAGTGGTTAAAGAAAATAGTGTTGAAAAACTGTAAAACGCTCTAATATTGGAACGTTTTTCCTGTAATTCGGACCCGTGTGCTTCTGGATCCATCATAACATGTTTTGTTGCTTTTTTTTTATTGACAATTCTTAATTCATATGTTGGAAAATATGAACCTCATAGAGCTAAAATGACTATAAAATATCCTCTCTCTTTTTCATCCATCTATCAAACGCAATTATACATTTTCTCTCGCTTTACCTTTACGCGTAATAAAATGCTGTACATATAAGTAAAAGCTGAAAGGGGAATTTAGACTTATTCAAAAGAGGAAGCTCGAGATTGAAGGCTTAACATGTTTCGTAAAATTGTGGCGGAATAGGTGCAGGTAACGGCGAGAAAAGAAGAAAAATAATAAATAAGAAGCTGCATAAATACCGGAGATATTTTTGAGGACGATATGAACTTCCTGTAAGCAGATTATTAATTAAATTTAAATAGCGGTTGTCCTTACATGTTAGACGTTTGATGTTTCCTTCGACGTTGGCCTTACCGGTTGTATATTTTGAAAGGCAAGTAATCCTGAGGAAAATTTCAACAGTTTACAGGTGAAAAGGAAAAGAATTGATTACTTTTTATAGTAATACAAGTAATACATAGGCTAATGTTATCTTATATTGTAATAGTCAAATAGAATACGAATATATAAATTTTTCTTGTTTCGTGTGTAGTGAACTCTATGAGATAATTGATGTTTCTACGCACATTATTTCTCTTTTCATATTTTAAACGGCATTTTTTCCCCCATAACAGTAAATAAAATGGCAAGATCAATCATTGTACACACTCTCTCAATCTTGTGTAAAGATGGCCAAATCCTCCTCCAGTTATCTGATAATATAATTAGGGTTTTCGATTGTTTATGTCATCTGGTAATATCAAATCATATCTATGGATCATTTCGTTTCTTTCCTTTATTAATAATTTTGTCAACTCTCAAAAGTTCTTCATTTGTTTCTACATCTGTTATTCATGCTCAGTTTCCTATTCATTCAATGTATCCTTTTCTGGACATTATCCTCATACTGGTACTGCTCTTCCTTGCGGTTTGGCGTCCTTTACATGATCGAA
>NC_087220.1:5644112-5689112 GCF_015104395.2 Macrobrachium nipponense
TCTCTTCCATTTTTACAAACTAGTTCTACTAATATCTCCAGCCTCAAGACCCTCAGGTAATGTTCACAAAACCAAAAAATAAAATGCGGCTTAGCCGCTGAGATCCGTTAGAATGGGGCTCAGAGGAAACGAAGCGCAGTTCAGAATGGGAACCTTTTGTGGCTAAACCAGGTCCAATGTTTTAAACTGAATACAGTGTTAGAGCCTTCAAAATGTAACTTTATGGAGAAAAAAAATACTTGGAATTGTTATGGCGATCATTTATTTCACATGAGTATACATTCGATCTGCTACTGTTGCTATGGTGGTAATTATGGCTCAATGGGTCTGTGATGTATAATTCTTGATACAGTTTAACTAAGCATTTTCACTTTTATTAGATGTTTCAGATGGTAAAACATATTTTCCTTTTATTTTATATTTTGTTCATCTTCACTGTGCCTTCTCTTTTGAGCAATTAGGAAAATGAACTGGTTTTCCTATAGAGCTTGTCTGCTGGTATTTGCTAGCGTCGTGACATGCTGCTTAGATGTCGCAAGTTCGTGCCTCCCCCACGGCGACGATGAATCATTGGCTCTGTACCATGATCAGTTACTGCTGTGGTGCGGGGTCTGCTGTGGGAGATTGAAACCAATATTCTATGGAAGCTTGAATTTCAAGTCAATGACCCCCAGCGTTCTTGTTCCATATGAACAGGTTTCATATAATAATAATAATAATAATAATAATAATAAGAAGAAGAAGGAAGAAGAAGAAGAAGAAGAAGAAGAAGAAGAAGAAGAAGAAGAAGAAGAAATAAGAAGGATATGGGATATGCCAGTGGAAATTGTACCCATAATCATAGGAGCACTAGGCACGATCCCAAGATCCCTGAAAAGGAATCTAGAAAAACTAGAGGCTGAAGTAGCTCCAGGACTCATGCAGAAGAGTGTGATCCTAGAAACGGCGCACATAGTAAGAAAAGTGATGGACTCCTAAGGAAGCAGGATGCAACCCGGAACCCCACACTATAAATGCCACCCAGTCGAATTGGAGGACTGTGATAGAGCCCCAAAAAAAAAACAAAAAAAAAAAAAAAAAAAAAAAATGATAAATAATAAAATAATATTTGATACGTACGTTCAGTTTTCCAGCAGTTGTTTAGATTTAGCTATTATGGTTCACGGGGACTCTGTCAGCCAGAGGAAAGGGCGCACAGGGCTCAGAGACTAAAGATTGACTATTTTGCAAGATAAGAGATTCACCAGATGAGCCATAATCAGAGTAATTTCCGTATTTCAGCAAGTTAGGTCAGGACGAATTTATTTTCTTTAAATGTTGAGCTGTATGATGATGAAAACATTTGTACAAGAATTTTGGAATATCTCAGTGATATGCAAATGGAGATAGCTATTGAACAGTTAACTGAAACGGCTCCCATTTAGCTTCAATTCCTCGGTTGTTGCCCGGGTTTATGGGAGAAAAATCTGGATATCTAAAATGTAGTATTGAGGGCCTGTCCTTATCTCAAATGACATAACTGGTAACGTGTTTAAGCTGGTTTGAAAACGTATATTAGAAACTGGTACACAGTTACTTTCCACAAAGAGATCTTAATAATCTTTGTACATTGATACACAAAACATCCTCACAAATTTATTAGAAAAATGGCTTAACTCGGCTGCTCAGTGCCGAGGAGGTTCTGAAGAAGAATTTACCAATTTCATTCTCATATTGTGTGAGTAATGCACAAAATAATCATAGCAAAAATTAATTCAATCTTTTGTTTGATGAAACAAAAAATATCCCAATAACTTTAGACTGCTCTTTCTGTCTAGCTCTCTGTTTAAGGTTTCACGTATCACAGTTCTCTCTCTCTCTCTCTCTCTCTCTCTCTCTCTCTCTCTCTCTCTCTCTCTCTCTCTCTGTGCGCTTTCTTTTCCGAGGAAGGCATCGGCGAGTTAATCCCTTGGCTGAGAAGGAATGGCACCGATCTTCAGGTTTGAATCTAAAGAGCACAATTTCTTCTGTAACTTCCTTTATTTATAAGTATATGTATACATTTATCTATACATTATGTAAATTACGCACACACACATACACATGTATATATATATATATATATGTATATTATATATATATTTATTTATATATATATATATATATATGTATATATATATATATATAGTTATGTATATATATATATATATATATATATATATATATATATATATATATATATATATATATATATATATATATATATATATATATATATAAATATATATATATATATATATATATATATATATATATATATATATATATATATATATATATATATATATATATATATATATGCTTAAAAATCACAGTAGATGCACGTGACTTCATAATTAAGCGAATACCACGGAAATTGATAGTCAGGAATCCAAGCGCTTTCGTCTTATTCAGACATCGTCAAGGAGCTCCTTGACGATGTCTGAATAAAGACGAAAGCGCTTGGATTCCTGACTATCAATTTCCCGTGGTATTCGCATATATATATATATATATATATATATATATATATATATATATATATATATATATATATATATATATATATATATATATACATATATATATATATATATATATGTATATATATATATATATATATATATATATATATATATATATATATATATATATATATATATATAAAGTCATATCACATTACCATGATTCATATACATATACCGAGCTACAAATGTCCTTTAATATCTAATTCACTCTACCTTGGAATTAATATATTTTCATATATGTTTAACCGAAGGGGAATTTTTTAGGCGATAATAGATTTGCCATCAGCCGGCAAAATTATCTAGTCTCGCCTAAAAATCCCACCCCCTTCGATTAAGCATATATTAAAATATATTTTGTTCCCAGGTAGAGTGAATTAGATATTAAAGGACATTTGCAGCTTATATATTATATATATATATATATATATATATATATATATATATATGTATTATTATATATTGATACTGTAAAAATGTATATTTCCCCTCTTTGAAATGAATATGTAGAATTGTGCAACATTTTTTTTCAGATTCCTAGATAGCTTAGAGATAGGATGTTTTAGAATATATATATATATATATATATATATATATATATATATATATATATATATATATATATATATATATATATATGACTTAGAATGTAAAAAGAGAGAGATTTTCTTTGTCCGTTCGAAACTACGAGTTGTTTCCCTATTATGTCAACACTTTGAGATTGGAGGGTCTGCGAGAATCCGTTTTCTTTCCTAATTCGTCAAGGCGTTTGATAAGCGAGCTCAAATCTTCATTTATGTTTTGGGAATCTGTCATCGTATGAGATAAGACCTTTCTGCTTCAGTCGATCGAGATGAATACATGTCTTTCTTTAACAGACTGGTCTTGTACGTGTATGTCTTTGTCAAAGCCACGTGCAGGATTTCACATTTTGTGAGTAAGATTGCGTCAGATTTTGAAGCTTCTAGAAGCATTACTGTCTCAAAACGTTTTGTGTCATCTGCCCTGTCCAGTTTCCGTAAAGGAAGGGAATTCATTACATCTTAGGACAACGAGGCGTTCAGACATCTCTTTCTCTCTCTCTCCCTCTCTCTCCATCGCACTTTTGATCTTAAAGTAACGTAATGTAAATTTTTCACTCGTAACTTGAGAATTTTATATTTGATATTTCTTAGAGTTTGTTTAGTATTATTTAGTGTTTTTTGTGGAATCTGAACAAACATTGTTTCGTAACGGCGCCTGGTTTTTGGTAAAGTGAAACAAGCTTGCAGCAAAGAAAGAAGTTGGTATACCAAGGTAAAGTGTGTTATATTTTTATTAGTTGCAACTAATAACTAATAACTAATAGCGGATAGGAACTGTGGTTAACTAATAACTAATAACAGAGGGTTACGAAGGTTTGGTAAAAACTGATGGTTACAATGTTTTGAGTGAAAAAGATTTACACTTTTACACACTGCATATTTTTGTGTTTTGTGTTTGTTCCATTGTTTGTGCACTTGCTCATTTTCTTATTGAAGTGTGCCTTTTTATTTTATATTTTCATTTGCCTTCACAATTTAATTGACTTAGTTATTTTTTCATTGCTTAATCATTTCACCATTTAATTAAATTTAACATTTGTGAATTAGTTTTGCATTTACTTAGATTCTTTTCAGTTTATTATTGTTTAGCACTTGTGAATTAATTTCAAATTTTCTTTTAATTACGGCCTAACACTTTTTGAATTTTGATTGAATTAATTTTCTTGAATTTTTTGATAAATTAATTTGATTTAATTTTACTTTTTTGATTCATGAATTAATTAAACTTTACTTTGTTTTCAAGTAACAGTAATTTTCTTTGATATTGTGAATTTTACTTATAAATTTTGAATTTAATAGTAAATTTTTGTATTTAAGATTTTTATAAGTATTTCATTTCTAACCAGTATATTTGCATTTGATTATATTTATGATAGGTAGAAACAAAGAGTGGTAATTGATTTGCTTTCCTTCAATTTACTTGAAGTGACTTAGAACCAGGGAAATACTTAGACTTCTGAAATCAAGGGGAAATACTTAGACTTTTAAAGTTGTTGATGGGAGGGTGACCTTTGACCCTTTGATTAATTTAATCACTTACAAGATTACCTCACAACCTGTTTTGATGAACTTAGTCTGATTTCTGCAATACTGGTAAGTTGTTAAGGGATCACTGTTGCCTTTGAAGTATTCACAGTCGTTTAATACCTGTTATGAGGGTTCAGGTGTCCTGGCTTTTGGTGAGGTTATAATTGGATGAATGGTAACCAGGTACTTGGCACTATTCGTAACCAAGAATAATATATATATATATTAAATTAAATGCGAGGAATGAACTCGATTTGGAATTTTCATCAAGCAGCCATATATTGTAAAATGCACTTCGAGACGTCAAACTATAGATCAGCAAATAGTTTGGGTGGATGCCTAGTAGATGCCAACCTAATAAAACGTCGCTTGGTCCGTGACTTAGCGAAGGAATGAGACCAGGAAATATGGAATGCTCGTGTTAGTGTGTTTGTACATCAGGATGCGTACAGAAGAACCTTGTTGAAGGATTTGGTGCATTCTTATAAATGCCAGCAACGCACAAGCTGGCTTACAGTGCTTCACTCCATAGTGTTTGATTTGTGTGCTAAATTTAAAGGATATGCGATCCTCTTTTCTTAAGTCCATATTTCATTTAGAAGGACCATTGTTTGCTTGCATAGTAGTGGCACTTTGCATTGTAATAATGAATAACTGAAGCAATGTCCCCAGCACCACGGAGCCAGACAATGCTCCTGTAATCTTATATCTTCTGATACCCTTTATTTTAGAAGATTCAAGTAATTTATGAACAGAGTATGTGTTACATTCAATCCTCGTTTGATATATGATTTTTGCTATTCAAAAGTTTGTATATCCCTACCCTTTTTGTGTTCATACCGCGGAGATTGAGCAAACGAAATAATTTTTTGAAAATTCATAAATTTTGGATTATGAGTAAAATTTACACTAATCTGGCTTGCAAACTAGGTCCGTAAGCTTAGCAGAAATTAGCAGTTGCTAGAACAAATCTAAAATCATTCAGTTAATTAGCAGATCAGTTATGACTGACTAGTACTGAGCGTATTATTTTTGCACTATTATTTGCTTTGACATCTGGTTGTCTATGTGCACAACAAACCGGAAAGTAAGATTTCGTTTGTGTTACATTTTGTTTTTGTTTATTTCAGAGTGTTCAGTGATTTCGAATTGTGATAGCGAGTCAAGTGCAGCCGATTGCGAGTATCTATCAACTGTGACAATCGCTTTTCCACAGACCGTGTGTCTATTATGTGGTAACGATTGCTAGACATATCTTATGCAGTAAAGGGAGAACATTAATAATAAAAAACTTTAATATCAATATCAAACAAATTCTTAAAGATAAAAAAGAACTTTTGTGTCAGTTATCTGTAAAGTGTCCCTCATTACCTTATTTATATGGCCTAGTCAAAACTCATAAGGAAACAAACCTATGCGCCCAATTACTAGTACTGTAGGATCAATTGCTTATAACTATCTGAATATCTTACTAACTGTTATCCCCGCTACTAGGAACTGTATCTAATTCACACATCCGGAAATCTCTTGATCTTGTGGAAAAATTAAATAACATTTTACTAAACCCTAGCGATATTTTTGTCAGTTTTGATGTATGTTCTTTGTTTACAAAAGTCCCTATTGACTCTGTGCTAGAATGTTTAAGTAATGAACTTGTACTGCATGAATTGCCTATGTCTGTTAGTCACATTATTTCCTTAATTAAGTTATGTATTTGTGATTGCAGATTTATTTTTAATGGAGAATATTACCAACAAATATTTGTTATGGCCATGGGTAATCCTTATCACCTCTCCTTTCAAACTTAATATATGGAATTTTTGAGAGACAACACCTCCCGAATATCACACTTATCCCCTTAAAATGGAACCAATATGTCGATAATATCTTAGTAGTCTTACCTGGTGGTATCGATGTAAATGATTTACTGTCTAAATTGAATATTTAGTGCCATCCATAAAATTCACTGTTGAAATTGAAAATAACAATGACATCCCTTTCCTAGATGTATTAATACAGAGGAATCTTTCCAATGCAAATTCAGTATTTATAGAAAACCCACAATAATTTAACATATGTACATTTTTATTCTGGCCACCATCTTGATATTAAGATTTCCATTTTTTCTTCTATGTTCCTACGCGCTTTGCTATCACGAGTCCACAATATCTGGACCAAGAAATAGAATACATAAAAACGATAGGAAACGATCTCTGCTACCCACCTCATTTAATTGATTTATGTTATCAAAAAGCTCACAAAAAGTTTTATAATGTTGCTATTAATGAAAAAGCAATGCCTAAAAATGTACTTAGCTTACTTATTTTCGTGATTTGAAACCATAAAATCAATATTTAAATCGTTTAATGTTAATGTAGTGTTCTCTTATAACTCTTATAACAATACCATTAAAGATATGCTAATTAAGAATAGTCCCGTAACAAATAACAACATCATTTACAAAATTCCTTGTAAGGATTGCCCATCATTTTACGTTGGTCAGTCTAGTAAAAAATTTATGTTTCGGATTAAGCAGCATATGTATTCGGTTAGAACAGCCCAGACTTCAAATGCACTGTTTATCCATCTGAGTGAAAAATCCCATTGTATTAATTGGGGTGATACCTCGGTAATTGCTAGATCTAATGATTATGTTTCAAGAAAATATACTGGAATCGGCGAATTATATAAATCACTAATAAAAACAACCTAAATCTTAGTCTGGGAATGCACCATTTGACCCATATATTTGTAAGATGTTTATGAAGGACCTCAAAATAAATGAACAACTAATAAATTAGTCCCACATGTATATAGTTATTATTACTTTCCCTCTCTCTCTCTCTCTCTCTCTCTCTCTCTCTCTCTCTCTCTCTCCCTCTCTCTCTCTCTCTCTCTCTCTCTCTCTCTCTCTCTCTCTCTCTCTCTCTCTCTCTCTCTCTCTCTGGTTCGATATTCTCTCTCCCTCTTTCTCTTGCTCGATATATATATTTATATTTTCTTTCGTCTTTTCATTAATATAATTTTTGTTGGGAAAATTTGTGTAAAAAATTCATGATATTAAATTGTATATGCTCCTGTGTTTTTTTCAAAATGTACCGTTTTCTGGAAGAATCACTTGTTTACTGCGGGTATCCTTCAAGGTGTGGCTAGCCTCTGGCGACTCCTCCATTCTGTAGAGTGAAAATCGCCCTTATAGCTAATCTGGTAGTGTCAGTTGTATATTAAGCCTTCTTTTGACTATGTTGTTCTTTGTAAAATCAGTATGCCTCAGTAAAGGGTCCGAATAGGACCGAAAGTACTCGGCTATCTAGCTCGCTTTTTCTTTTTTCCTTCGTGGCAAAGAAAACCTTTATTTATACATAGCATCACGTTTTATATACTTCGTGATCAAGTTATTCTATATATATATATATATATATATATATATATATTATATATATATATATATATATATATATATAGAGAGAGAGAGAGAGAGAGAGAGAGAGAGAGAGAGAGAGAGAGAGAGAGGTTCGTATCTATATGGGAATAGAAGAATCGTTCATTTCATTTTTCTTTTTCCACTGAGCGAAGAAACAAATGCCCATCTCTGTGGAGCGCCATTTCATTGGTGCTGAATAGCATCACGAGGGGAATTGAAAGACTTTCTAAGCGGAGAAAAAAAAAAATCTCTCCCCATGAGGAAAGAAAGAGATAAATACCTATTCTTTTTTAGATGGTTCCTCGTTTCAAAAAAGTTTGGTTCGCTATCGGATATTGGAAAAGCTCGCCTGAGAACAAAAATAACAGATTTTTGTGTTAAAAACGAACTTGGCAAACCAGATTTTTCACGTGAATAGTCTTTGAACTCTGTTCACTTTTTCTGTCGGATACAGTAAAGGTGAAACAGGACAAAGATATCGCTCCAAGAATCCAGTACTCCGAAAATATATCGTGAATAAAAAATCTGTTATACTCACCCAAAGAGATAAAGCTATGCGTTTTATCACGGATAAAGCTTATGCTCTTAGATCCGTTAATGTTCAGTTTCACATCAGCTTTGATTATCTTAGCCCTCAATCCAATGATAAGTTCCTCGTCTCGCGGGATCGAACCAACGGAAGACCAGAACGCAGGACTGCAGTGACACTTCTTAAACTACACGCCAACAAGGGAGGTATAATTGATACCAACTCCCACTAACAATCAATACCAAACTCAGGTATTTGTAATAAGAATCGATATCAACCCATCTGTACGATGTTAACCATGCATTGCGATTCTAATTACAAATACCTGCGCTCAACCGTGAATTGCATGTGAGAGTCACTGCAATTCTGAGTACTGGTCTTCCGTTGGATCGATCCCAAGAGTCGGCAAACTTATTATCTACTAAAAAATACCCATTCAGTCAAAGGTATCAAAGGACATGTGATGTGACAAACCACACACACACACACACACACACACACACACACACATATATATTATATATATAGGTATATATATATATCATATTATATATATATTATATATTATATATATATATACATATATTACATATATATATATATATATATATATATATAGTAATATATAGATCTATAAATATATATATAATTCGTAGATATAATTAAATCCAGTGTGGCAAAGTGAGTGAAGCTGGGACTTAGAACAAGTACTTCGGGTTTTATTTCTACATTATCAAGTACTTGTTCAAAGTCCCAGTTTCTTTCACCTATTACCATAGATTTAAGGATATTCACAAGAATGTGTTCCTTCGTGGTACATTGGATATATTTATATATATATAATATATATATATATATATATATATATATATATATAGATATATATATATAATATATTAGAAAACTTCCCCAAATCTTATAAAGATATTAAATACACGCGCACAACTGTTACGTCTATAACCCTCCTAATTTTAATTCAATTTGCAAAGAGTAAAAGTAGTTATACCTGGATTCATCGAAGCGATAGTGACTAATTCAACAGAATAAATTTCCAGAAATTGCAGCAATTTACGTGATTTTTGGTGTCTTCTTCTATAGAAGGATTTATTTTTCATGAAAGAACAAAATGAGGTATCAAACGAATACGTTTTCTGTATCCTTGAATGCAGTGACCTCTGCATCAGTTTAGTCCACCCTCCCAACCTTTCTGTCCCCATTGTAATAAGGGAACGGGAGTAAAAGAAGTGAAGCTTAATCCACGACATGTCAGACCTTTGTTCTTGTTTGTGCCCTGGTGACACCTTCCTAAAACAGGCTTCATTTTAGCCTTACCACTGTTATTGGCATGATTTTAGTCACAGGTATCATGATACTGTTTTACTCTGATTCTTCACCAACTAAAGCCGATTCCTTTCTTAGCTAAGGCTCGTGTGACAAAGGTCCTATTTTGTTTAGTCCATGAAGTGGTTGACTAGTACCCACGGTCCTGCAATCATTTCCTCAGAATCACCCCATAATGTTTCTGACTCAACACTTTGCTCAAAATTGGCATTGAACATTTTTATATTTTATTTTGTACTTCAGCTCCTAAAATATTTTTTTCTACTGCACATTTTTGCTTTACTTTTTACTCTATATTTCCTAAGTGGAACTTTTCCTTGTGATTTGTACAAAATAGGGAATGAAGCCGGGCCTGTACCATGTACACATTCCTTTGGTTTATTTATCATGGTTTGCACCAAGTACTTGAAATCTGTTTTGTTTAGCAAGGTCTGAACCATGAGTAGAGTGTTTAATTTGTTCACCTAGGTCTGCATCCAATTCTGAGCTCTGTTTGGTTCTCAAGGGTCTACACTATGCACTGAAGTCTTTATTTTGTTTAACAAGGTTCACACAAAGTACCAAAGTCTTTTCGTCACGTACCTTCACCAAATGCCGAAATGTATGGTTTGTTCACTAATGTCTGCAATAAAGGCTGGAATATTTATTTTTCCTCATCAGGACCAGCAATAGTTACTGGGCCTTTAATCTGTTCATCAGGGTCTGGACCACATAGTGAGAGTATGCTTTGTTTGTGATGGTTAGCACTAAGTATTAGACTTTTTATTTTGTTCAGCAGAGTTTACACCGATTAAGCAGCATATCTTCTTCAGCAAGGTCTGCAAGAATTTCTGAAGTTTATTTTTCCATCAGGGTTGCGTAAACTATCAAAGCCTTTATTCCTTTTGAAAAGGTCATCACCAAGAACTTGAACTTGATTTGTTCATTTGAAGGAAAGAAGGAAAGGAAAGGCCATGATATAAGGATATCTATGAAAGTTCCTAATCCTAAATTCGACAGGGTCTTCGACTACTTCTCTCCTTGATTTGACAAGCTTTGGTAGTCTCTTCCTTCTGTATTTTGTGGCTGTTATAACCTTTCCTCCTACAACAAAGTTTGTATACTCCTTCCTGTGGTGTTCACCTCAACCGATCTTTCTTTTCCTTATTTTTTTATTTTTACTTTTTTTATTTTTCATTTAGTCATTTTACTTTTTTTCTGCATTATCAGAACTAAACTCTCAAGGGCATCAGACTCTCGTCCTATGTAATAAAAACCGTCATTTCTTATTTTACACAACAGTGAATTAGGTCAAAAGGCTTTCGTGAAAATATATTGTTAGTCATCTTGGACCTTTTTAAGAACTTCTTAAATAAAAAACAGATCAATTGAAACTTTTCTATTTTTTTTTATAGTAGGACCAGAGTGTTGAAAAGCTGCATTAATTTCGTTCCGCTGACACAAGTTCTTGCATTGGCATTATTTTGATTAATTATATTGCTGCAAAGAACACGCATATGTATCCGGAGAATTGTTTTTTTAATTGAAATTTACATTATTTCAAGTGTAACTGTTTACCTAAATCGACCTCTTGTATTGTATTTTCCTCCGTTGGGTGTTGATAGCTAATCTCATTCTGTGAATTTTGTAAAGCTGCAATTTTTTTTCATTTATGTATGTTTCCCATAGGTAATTTAGCCTTTGAATAATCGTCTCTCAGATCCCGTTGTAATTGCAGAGGAACCACAAACCTAATAATGGAGACCTGTATTAGAGTCATGTGAAAATCGTGCAATATTTCTTGCAATAACGATTATCACCTAGTAACAATTGCTAAAACTGATATGATGAGAGAACACAAACCAGAACCCGAGTGCAGACAAATCACAAGAAAGAGCACACGGCAAGAATATCCAATTTCCACAACAAGTAAGGAATTCATAGTGTTATCATATCTTTAATATTAGGGATAAAAATTTGATTGCCGTTAGAATAGCGACAGGGAAAAAAAATTAGACCTGTGCATGCCGAGAGAGTTTTTTCAGTAACTTTAGTTTTTTTTTTTTTTTTTTTTTTTTTTTTTTTACGTGCTATGCATGGAAGCACGAGGTAGCTAGGAAGTGCTATATTTACCAGGCCGTAGTGCTAGGTGTCATTTTTGCTAAAAGAAATCATCAAAATCTAGTGTCGAAAGAAATTGCATTTTATTTTAGCGAGTCGTAAATACCACTGTGAGGTTTTATTTCTGCGAGCTAGTCCTCCTTCTCTCTCTCTCTCTTTCTCATAGAGCACAAATGCGCACGACAGAGAATGAAAGGAAAAATAATATCCTTTATGTGAGGAGTCTTCATAGAGAAACTCCAGGCATGTGAGATTGAAAATATTCCCGATATTTCCCCTTTCAATGTCATTCTGAAAAGGTAACCTTGACATAATTTTGTAAAAAGTATTTTCCTGAACACAAGGGTAAAAAATAGATCGATAATGCATCCATTTCTGTTCAAGCAAATCATAAGTAATTTTAAAACTCCTCTACAAGAGAGGCAGTTGCAATCACGCGAGTAAAAGAGAAAATCGCAGAGTTGTTTTTTATAGTTTTGTTTATTTTCTTTTAAATTTGTTACACATTGGGGTTGGATATGTAGAAATGTCCCTCCCGTGGCTGAATAAATAAATAAAATATTTGATACAGTATTCCACGCTTTACTGCAGCGCCTTTGATTAGTTACGGTCAAAGGTTTTCCATTTTCTTTCATATTCCAGGACCTGGAATGAAATTCCTTTAATGCTTAACTCGAAACAAGCTCAGTGATTGTGATTGGATATTTTTCATTCCTCCTTCATCCCCCTCTTTTGTTATGTGTGTGTGTATATCTATTTCGTTCCCATTTTTTAAAGTTCGACCTCGACAAGACTTTGTTAACTCTCCATTTTTGTTTTCTTTATTCTTTTTTTTTTTCAATCTCAGTTCACAGGTGTTGTTCTAGCATTTATTTGGTTTTTCGTGTATTAACAGTTTCTGTTTTACATTTCTTTGAACTCTGCTTCACTCTCGTTGGCGTCTAAACAACAAAAAGATAGTTTTCTTGCGATAAGCCCATTCTTCTCTCTCTCTCTCTCTCTTTCTTTCTTCCTGATTCTTTCTTTGTTTTAGTGGTTCTCTGTTTTTGACAACACTACAGAACATTTATGTTTCTTTATTTCTTGATAAAATTACAGACCCCATTTATTTACCTTCTTTTCATCTTTGAATAAGAACAGGCGGATTTTTGTGTTCCTACATCTCTTTCATATTGTCATGCACAGCCTTAATTTTATTTGCCTTTGTTTTCTCCTCTGGCTGCTGTTAAAAATAAAGAAATGAAAAGAAAAGTAAAAAGTCAATAACTCTTGCGACCTGAAATGTAGTGCCAGTCACGAGGCGAACAAATAGATGGTCATAGTTTCAATCCACTGCGTTTGTTGAAAGATGGAAAGATTTTTACAAATCGATGTACAAGACGCGACTGAAGTTGTTACATAAAGCTGAAATGTTGACATTATAATGCATGTGGCAATAATGATACATTTAACATAACATTACTATGATTGACAATTAAAAGCCACAGTAGTGTTGAAAATATATTTTTGGACAATGCTAAAAATTACTGGATAGACTTTCGGATACTGCTTCATATACCTCTGCATGACGTGCGCCAGAGATTCTTGTTGTGTGGAGATTATCCGTCCAGGTAAGCTGGACGGTGTGTGGGTCCGCTCGGAACCCTACAGAGTAATGGTTTATGGTATTTACCATTACTCGTAATGGTGTATATATATATATATATATATATATATATATATATATATATATATATATATATATATATATAGTATATATAATATATATTAATAGTCACTATATGCAGAAAAACATAATAGTAAGCTAAAGAAAATAACACTTGTATTATTTTTAACTTGAGTTATATACCACCATACGTATTGAGGGAGAAGTCTGAAATGTTCTTCAGCCCAACAAAGGTTTATGTCAATATCGTATAGGCCTGTCTGAAGGTTAGACGATGAAAATTATTCAGTATAATATATACAACCTTTACCTCTTTGTGACTGAAGTAAAACAACACCTGGAGGCACCAAACAAAATGAAAAAAAATTCAACCTGACAAGATTCATCGTACCACTCTCATATTCTGAAATAGATAGATAACTTTGAGAAAAAGTAACTCACAAAAATAAAGTCAATTGTCACTCACTGACTTCCGATGGTTTCCAATATGGCCTCTTATTTTTAAGAAAAAGACAGAAATGCCTCTCAGCTGCGGTTCTTCTATGCAAACCCTTTATTTGAAATCTCATAATATATTTTACACTGTAAATTATTCAATATTAAAAAAAACGTTGAAAATATAATATACAGCAAGGATGACGCCCTTTTTTTCCAAAACTAATGGGCATTAAGAACTCCAAACGCAAACAAAATAGAAAAGGAAATCGTGCGCGTTCAAGAAATGCACATTAAACAGAAAGCATAAATTCATGACTACTGAGGAACCATAGAGATAGGAATGACACAGGTAATCAAATAATGACAGTTTCTTTGGTATACAAAAAATCATTTAAGAGCACCAAGAAAAAATCTTTATTAAATAGGAATTTACCCACAAAATAAAAAGGAAAACTCTCGAAGCATGCCAGCATTAAACTCTAATAACCTTAATTTATGGTTAGCTTTGATGTTATCTCTTATTTATGAAAGCACCTGTTGTTGATTTATTTGATTTTTTGGAGGACAAAAGAGAAAGCTATGATATCACTTTAAATGTAGCAAACCTCACTCATCTTATACGGTTTGTATTGTATAAGATATAGTAATTTTTTTATTTATTTATTTTTTTTTTTGTACAAAAGTTCGGCATGGCTATGGGTAATTCTTTATTTCGTGTCCTTAGTAACATTTACAAGGAATTTTTCAATACAAAACCCTTACCAAGAATTTTACCCTAAACAGGTAGGTGGTTTAGGTATGGTTGATCTTTTTTTTTTTTTTTTTTCGTCCACGAGTATTGTCCAGGAATTTTTTATTTTAAGCTAAATAATTTAGTCCGTTTTGTAAAATTTGCTGTAGAGGAAGAAAGAAATTTTAAATTGAATTTTGTTGATGTCACAGTCCATAGAAACTATAGAAATTTCACCTTTTCAGTCTTTCAAAAATCAACTAATATTGCCTCTTTTGTTCAATATTATCCGAATCACCATTAAAATGTTTAATTCTCTGTTTTCTCTGTTCCTTTGGGTTCCATGTGTCTGTAGCCCGCAGTTTATTGATGCTGAGAGTAAAACTATTTATCACATTACAATGAAACTTAAAAACCCAAGGACTTTTGCAGATGTAGCATAGAAAAGAGCACAGAAAAGATTTTATTAAACTAATGACAGACTTGGATTTAGTAAGAATAACATTCTCAAAATACCGTATAATGAAAGATTTTTAGAAATTCTAGAATTTTACTTTTCACCATAAATGTTGTTTTTAGTATTTTAAAGTTGAAATATTTTTAATAAGAATTCTCCTAAAGTGTGATAAGATATATTGCGGACAAATTGGAAACAAAATTCCATAACGAATAACACAGCACAAATATTCTGTGAGATCTGGCCAAACATCAAATGCATTCTTTATTCATACATTCGAGATATTTAGTTCATTCTATTAAATAGAGTGAAGCGAGATCCTTAGTACCGTGTAACTACATAATTAGAAGGAATATCATTGGATCTTCTTTTATCAAATCAAATAATGGAAGTGTTCTAAATATAAGTCTTGTTTAAACTCGATGCCTTCATAAAATAAAAAATAATATTGATAAATATAAGCAACAAAATTAATATATTTTCAGTATCAAATTTTTTTTCTTAGCTTCCATATTCCTTATGGCTAAGTTTATAGTTTTAGTTGTGCCTGCGTTATCCTGAATTATTCTGGATTATCTCTTTATTCTTCATCCTTTTGACAATTACCCATCTGATATTCTTGATATGTTTGTTTATGTTGTAACTCAATGTATTTTATTTAGCAGGCTGAAGATAAGTTTGCAAAGAAAGATCATATAAATGCCAGATAGGGATTATAAAGAAGAAAATGTACCTAGACTCCAACACACCTGGTGTATTAGAAACCTTCCCAAAACAGGGGTATAATTCAAGAGGTTTACAAAAGGTAAAGTTTAACTGCTCTGAAGTAGGGACAAGGCAATTAAGAGATTATACTGGGTGGTGACTGACTGCATGCAAAATTTTATTTTGGTAAACAATAAAACCTTTTTCGAAAGGTAAACTTAATCATAAAACATGTAATAAACATACATATATAAAGTATCTTTACTGTGCATTTATATTCCTAGCGAAAGCATACGGTAGAATCCCAAGAAAGTCCCAGAAAAGTTGGTTAGGTTAGACGAGATAATATTTTAGGAAACAGAAAAAACTTGGATGTTGGTGTTGGATTATACCAAGGGTCAGCATTAAGCATATTTTTTTTTTCTGGTCATGGATGTGTTGAGTGAAAAGATCATTAACGCAGTTCTGTAGGAGTTACTGTATGCTGATGATCTGGTCATTACAAATGAAGATGAGGAGGACCTACAGAGAAGGGTTGGAGGTGAATGTGAATAAAACAGAGGTTTTGGTGAGCACTAGAGAGGATAGAGACAGAATAGTAATACAAGAAAGAAGGGCTTCGATTATAAAACAGTCAAAAATGTATAATACTTAGGATCTACTCTAAGCCAAGAGGGAGGATGTGACGCTGAAGTTAGCTGTGGGATAAAAGCGACATTAACTTATGAATCGGAAACATGGGATCTTAAGAAGAAAAGATGAAGTAAAGCTTGAGAGAACAGAGATGAGAATGCTGAGGTTGATTATGGTATATTGTTGTTTGAGAGATTGGAAAATGATGAAATAAGAAAAACAGCACGCTTAGTAAAGATTTCAGAGGTGATAAGAGAGTCACGATTGAGATGGTATGGGCATGTGTTAAGGATGGATGATGAGGAGAGAGTGAAGAGGACTTGGGAAGAACCTGTTAGAGGAAGAAGATCGAGAGGAAGACAGAGAATTAGATGGAGAGATAAAGTGAAGGAAGAAATGGAAAGAAGATGTTTGGAGGAGGATGATGCCTTTGATAGAAGGCAGTGGAGAAGGCACATCAGGCAACCAACACCTTAATTTAAGGATAACGGCGGGAAAGAAGATATAAAAAAAGGTATCTATATGGTAACTAATTTGTAATTAAGTCTGTGATTTTATCTTTAGGATCATTCTTAAACATGTTACTTAAACAAGGTTCCAGATAATACAAACCAGAATTATCTTAATATAATTGATATATCAGCAGCTGAAGAAAATTAAATGTACTTATAAACGCTTTCAGAGTTCCGCAGTAGAGTCAGTAATAACTCAAGAACTGAAAGACAGAAAAGATCAGGTAATGATAAAGTCACTGCAGAGATAATTTAAGAAGGAAATTGACGTGTATAATGGCTAGACATTTTTATACATTATGAATAGAAATGAAAACTTGATTATTGGCAAATGGAAGTAATAGCTAAGGTACCAAAGCAAGGTAACAACACTTAATGTAGTTATAATAGAAGCATTACACATTAATTGTTCGTAATAAAAATAATCAGTTTGCTTATTCTCAATAGGCTGGAGAAAGAAATCCATAAAATTGATAAAAATTAAGAGGCTTCTTGTAGAAAGAGCACATAAAAAATTTGTGTTAAGACATTCTATACAGCAGTGCATGGAATTTGTAAATCCCCCTCTGATGTTTTTGTTGTTTAAGAGAAGGCATCTAACAGCATCCACAGGCCTCTGCTGTTGGTTCTCTTCATAGATATTGTAATGAGAAGAGTAGCCTGAGATGGAATGGAAATTTAGATTGTAAAAACTTAAGAAAGATCATAAACTTAGATTATGTAGATGTTGTTGTTTTAATTAGCAAAATAACCCAAGATATAATAAACTGGCGGTATATGAATAAGATAAATATTTAGAATCAATGAGGACAAAGTATGGAAAAAGAGATGAGATAGCAACTAGATAGATGCTGGACAAATATTTCAGAAAATTGCGTCAATTATATACTTTTTAGAGCTGAAATTTAATGAAACACTAAACAAGTGAAATCAAACACGAGCATGGGAAGGCTGAATAAAATTTTTAAATCAAATAGATTGACACTGCATAAACAGTAAAATTTTACTTTGTTTAGCACGATCTGTATTGCTATACAGGCATGAAACAGGATGATATATTAAGAATTTTGTAGTTAGAATTGGATAGAATTGGAAATGAGTGGTGGAATTCACTCAGCGTTGTAGGCTGTTATTGTTTGATTTATGAAATTTGGGTTGTTAACCTAAGTACTTTTAAGCCATTGAAAAAAGAAGGGGTTGGAGTGGTTGGACAGGAAGTTTACGAGATCCGGCTGATGGAGGAGATAAAGTGCAAGGATCCAAACTGCCAGAAAACCCTATATTTATACATAAATGAAGCAGCAGCAGAGGTTGGATAGCAAGATTAAGGAAAGAAGTTGGAATGGAAGTAGAAATAAAAGGTTAAAAAGTGGATGTAGTTAGGGTAATGCCTACACATACTGCACTCCCCCTCCCCCCCATACGGGGTGAAGTCGATGGCGATGATAATATTTATGTATATATTTGGTAACCATAGAATATTTTGTATCACAGTTACATAAATAAAAGAAGGTTTGCCTGACTGGATTAAATGAATTAAAACATAACACTGTGAAAGCCCATTAAACAAAGGCTACTGCACAACCCAGAATTTTATAGTTCAAAGATTATATGGTCATTACACAAAGAAATTTAATAAAATGTAACTTTTGAGTTGACCGCAAACAGCAGCACAAATAATTCAGGTCACCCAATTAAGACGGATTCTTACTTTTCCAATATATGTTGTTTCTTAAAAGGTTGAATGTCGGTTTCCATTCCTTTCATCTTCTTACACTCACGTATCTTTGTTGTATGGAAAATATCTTTTCAGGGGGGCTAGACTGAGCAACGAATATGATTTCATTCCAGGTTTAGTCCAATTCTTTTCTGCAGAAAACGGAGATGATCAAATAGATTTCCTTTCAGATCGTTTGATATCCACTTCAGTGTTCTCCCCTCAACGATACGGCCATGAGCAACAGTTCTCTTTACTCTGTGTGATACTGGAATGCGTTAGTTGATAAAAAAATATTCATTCTTTTTAGGATAAGAATGGGTGTATATATATAGATATATATATATATATATATATATATATATAATATATATATATATATATAAATATGTTGTGTGTGTGTGTGTGTAGATATATATATAGATAATATATATAATATATATATATATACTATATATGTGTGTATGTATATATATATATATATATAATATATGATATATATATATATATACATATATATGTATACATATATAGTATACATATATATATATATATATATATATATATATTTATATTGGCATATATATATATATATATATATATATAGATATATATATATAGATATATACATATATGTATCACATATATGTATACATATATATATATATTACTATATATATATAATATATATATCTATATATATATTTAGGATTCAGATATATATATATACTATTATATATATATATATATATATATATATACATATATATATATATATATATATATATATATATATATATATATATATATATATATATATATATACATATATATATATATATATATATACTATATATAGTATATATATATACACACTATATATATCGTTATATATATATATATATATATATATATATATATATATATATCCACACATATATATAATATATATATTATATATATATATACGTATACACCTATATATATACTATATATATTATATATATATATATATATATATATATATATATCCCTGATTTCAAAAGTCTAAGTACTTCCTTAGTTCTAACTCACTTCAAGTAAATTGAAGGAAAATAGCTCAATTACCACTCTATGTTTCTACCTAAACAAATACTGGTGAAAAAGAAAACAGAAAACATTTATAAAAATTTTAAATACAATAGTTTACTATTAAACTCAAAATTTATAAGTGAAGTTCACAATATCAGGGAATTTTACTGTTACTTGAAAACAAAGCAAAGTTTAAATAATTCTTGAATTCATTAAGTAAAATTAAATAAAAATTAATTCATCACAAAAGTCAAGAAAATTAATTCAATCTATATTCAAAAGTGTTAGGTAATAATTAAAATTTGGAAATTAATTTATAAGTGCTAAACAACAATAAAACTTGAAAAGAATTCTAAGTAAATGCAAATTAATTCACAATTCTTAAATACAATTAAATGTGCAATGATTAATTAATGAAAACAACTAGTCAATCCAATTGTGAAGGCAAATGAAAACAGAAAAATTTGGAAAATACCAAAATTGTAAAAAGCACTAAACACACTGAATATAAAATAAAAACACACAATTCAATAAGAAAAAATGGATAAATGGACAAAAAATCACTTCAGTAAGAAAAATGGATAAATGCACAAAAATTAACTTCAAATGAAACAAACACAAAACACAAAAATTTGCAATGTGTAAAAATTTGAAGTTTCACCAAACCATTGTAACTTATAGTAACACTTTACCTTGGTACCAATTGTCTTTCTGCTGCAGCTTGTTTCACAATTTCACCACACGATTCACAATATTTCCCAAAAGAAAAGGCGCCGTTACACATTTGAACAATGTTTGTTCAGATTCCACAAAAAGCACTAAATAATACTAAATAACTCTAAGAAATCCGAAATCTAAAATTTACGAGTGACCATTCAGTAAGTTACGTTAATGTAATGTCAAGTATGGTAAGGGAGAGAGAGAGAGAGATGGAGATCTAAACGCCAGGAATTCAAAGTCTGTAATGAATGCTCTTTCTCTCTCCTTGTATGGGCAACTTCAAGAGACTGACGGGCTCAAATCGTTTTGGGCTTCTAATATGATGTAACTTTACAGAAAAATCGTGAAATCTCCACGTGGTTATCGACAAAGAAGTACGCATCTGAAATAGAAGTCCCTTATCAAACGTGATGACAAGATTATCAAAAAAACACGGAGATCTCGCGATCTCTTAATCTGAGGTGATGAAAAGTTGTGGAAACAATTCTATCTTGGAAAAGAAAAAGTTAATCGCTCTCTCTCTTTTCACATTCTGCATTATTATACTTTTAAATTGTTATGTGAAATCTGACATACATTTTTAGACATCCTATAAGTAAGCTAAATAAGGAATCTGAAAAGGTTTTGCAAAACTTGCACAACTCTTTTCTAACATTTTATACAGTCAAAGAGGAAGAAATGTGCATTACAAAATATAGATACAATAATATAGAGATAGATATATAGATATAGAAATATAGAGATAGATATATGAGAGATGTATAGATATAATAGACATATACCTGTATAGATATATATATATATATATATATATATATATATATACATATATACACATATATATATATATATATATATATATATATATATATATATATATATATATATATATACATATATATATATATATATATATGTGTTATATATGTATATATATATATATATATATATATATATATATATTATATATATATATATATATATTATATATACATATATATATATATATATATATATATATATATATACTATATATATATATACATATATAGTATATATATGTATATATATGTATAATATATATATATATATATATATATATCTATATATATATATATATATATCTATACATATATATTATAATATATATATACTATACTATATCTATCCATACTAACAATATATAATATATATATATATATATATATATATATATTATATATATATTAGATATATATACTATATATATATATAATGTATATATAGGGTGATGTGTTCACGACCCGGACAAGGTCTCGACCCGGACAGTCTTGATTAACCAATGAAGGATCGAGTCTAGGATGACGTCAGAGCTATGACGTATGAGGGAAGGCGGTCCTAACTAGACGCCATTTGCAAACCTACCCGCCAACGCTTCGCTTGTAAACAAGGTAAGAATTTCGATTTTAAGAGGTCGCGATCTTAATTTTCGGCATCAGGATATTGTTGTGCCATGACCACGAATAAGGCGTGATCAACTTGTAATAAGTTTTGTTATGTAATATAGCCATATTGGCATAAATCAGTGATAATATGGACATGCCTAAACAAGAATGGACTCGCTTCGGGTATACCCGCCGAAAAAATTTATGCCGTGTTCTCGGACTCGGACAGTTTTGAAAATTCATGCAAATTAAGTGTACTGGAAAAACCAATTAAAAAAAGTGAATGATTGCATAGTATTCTTACAACTATAATGTACCATATGTGAGATAAAGCCATGGAAAAAGCTGGAAAATGGTGTTTGCCACGGCTAAATATCGAGTGATTTTTCGAAGTGTTTTATTGATGGAAGTGAATTATTTTTAGCATTAATATGTGCCCCCCATAGTGTTTACTTCTCAAATTGAAATATTTAAACCTAGGCCAATTGTTTATATTTTTTTACGAATTTTTAAAAAAATTATGTGCGTGGTCCCAACTCGGACCAGTGTGCACGTGTTGTCCGAGTCGAGAACACGGAGGTATAAGAAGGATTTTGGATTTTATAAAGACTCTGTCAATCACTCTCATTTTAACCTAAAACCAATATTAATACTATATATTAACTCTTATAAAATTTATTGATGTTTAAAATAATTAAATATGGGTGATTGCCAAAGTCCAAAGATAGAGTCAGTTTTGAGCTATTTTTTTTTTGCCAAACTAATTTTTTTTAGAATTAATATGTGCCCCCCAATAGTTTGTTTTTAGTCTTTCCAAATTGAAATATTTAACCTAGGCCAATTTTTTAATTTTTAAGAAATTTGTTTTTTTTAAAATGCAGGTCCGTGTTCTCGACTCGGACAGGTTTGTCCGGGTCGAGAACACGGAAGTATAAAAGGATTTTATTTTTTTTTTTAATGACTCTGTCAATCACTCTCATTTTAACCTAAAACCAATATTAATACTATATATTAACTCTTATAAAATTATTGATGTTTTAAATAATTAAATATGGGTGATTGCCAAAGTCAAAGATAGAGTCAGTTTTGAGCTATTTTTTTTTGCAAACTAATTTTTTTTTAGTTTTTTTAATAATATGTGCCCCCCAATAGTGTTTAGTCTCCAATAGTT
The DNA here is from genome assembly GCF_015104395.2 of Macrobrachium nipponense. NCBI lineage: Eukaryota > Metazoa > Arthropoda > Malacostraca > Decapoda > Palaemonidae > Macrobrachium > Macrobrachium nipponense. The sequence goes on from NC_087220.1 coordinate 5,667,405, forward strand.
ATCCAAATTGAAATATTTAACCTAGGCCAATTCATTATGTCTCTAATGCCATTTATCTCTTTCAGATCCTTCGTTGCCTCGCAGCCATGCCTCGCAAACTACCAGCCCAAGAACATCCTAACCACGGACTGGACCAACTGGAGAAGGCCTTTAATCACCGAGTTGAGACAGGCTGTAGTATCCGCACTGCTAGCAACCTTTTTGGAGTGAAACCTTCGACTCTTGGGGTAAGCTTGAATAAATCTAAGCCCTCTTAAATTGTAATTTATATGGGTAGGCCTAGGCTAGCCAAAGAACTTACCTTTTATTTCAGGCCTATGGGTAAGAACTTTACTTTCCATTTAGCCTATAGGGCCTATGCTCCCCACTTACTTTGTTTTATTTTTTTCAGGATGCTTTCACCTCGGTCCTCAAGGAGAGTGATGGGAGGACGTTCGTGCCAAAGCAGCAGAACGTCAAGAAGGTTTTCACCGATGCGCAGGAACTCTTAATCGAGGAATACTCGATAAAGATTGCGCGCATAGTTCTACGGCCTGCCGACGAGAGCTTTCAGGAGGATGGGTCCTGAAGTATGCAGAGGCTGTTGGCAGCCCGGCTATTCCTGATGTCTGGAGGAGGGAAGGTATGGCCACCGTGACTGGTATTACGGGTATATGTTCCGTCATCCAAAGCTTGCACTGAAGGCTCCGGAGGGCATGTCACTTTCGCGAGCGATAGCTTTCAACCGCGTAAACGTTGAAGTCTTCTTCAAGGCTTACGTGGAAGCTGTCGAGCGACACAGTTTCATGCCAGCCAGGATCTTCAACTTGGATGAGAGTGGCTTGTCCACTGTGATGAAGCCATGTAAGGTTGTTTGCGAGAGAGGTCGTCCTGTTGCTTCGCAGGTTGCTCGGGAGAGAGGCAATCATATGACTTTCGTGGGGATTGTTAATGCTGCAGGGCATGGTTTCCCTCCAGTGTTTATCATCGCACGAAAGAAGATGAATGCTGATTTTCAGAGAGGGACTACTCCTGGAACCACAGTGCTCTTGCAGGCTAAACGGTTGGATGGACCATGAGCGTTTCGTGCAGACACTCGAGCATCATCCATAGGTGTCTTATTCTTCAGTGGGAGAATAAGATACTGCTGATAATGGACAATGCCGAGTGTCACATGAGCATTCATGCAGTTGAGTATGCGATACAGCATGGCATCGTAATTGTCACGCTGCCACCTCATACTACAGCCAAACTCCAGCCATTAGATGTAAGTGTCTTTGGCCCCTTCAAGTCTGTCCTGCGATCAATTCAGGACGATTTCAAGCTCTCAAACCCTCACGTGCCCATTACGGAACATATGTTGCCAGAGATGGCGTGCAAGGCCTGGGACAAGGTTTGTAATGTCACCACATCCAATGGGTTTCGCGCTACTGGCATCTTTCCCGTCAACCGCAACATCTTTCCAGATGATGCGTTTTCTGGGGCAGAAGTCACAGCAGGCCCCTCCTGATGATGATGATGATCATTATTTGCCACAAACTCTTGCCGCACCCTTGACACCATGTTCATCGGAGCCTGACCAACCTCAGCCTGGACCATCTGGAATAGGTAGGATGTCACCAGCCTTCTCTGCTTCAGCGGCTAGCACTCCTGAAGCAGCACCCCAACCTCGGCGGACTCCAACTCCAACACCTTCATCTCCTTCAAACCTTGACATCACTCCCGAAGCTGTGCAGCCCTACCCGAAGGCTCCTCCCCGCCCTCCTGCCAGAGGGCGCAAGAAGATCCGCGCCTGCATCCTGACTGAGGATGATGGAGGGGCTCTTGGCCAGCTGCGGGAGAAGGAGGAGAAGAAAGCAGTCAGAGAGGAGAAGAAGCGGAGGTTGGAGGAGAAGAAGAGAGAGCGGAGGCACGACAGGCAGCAAAAAAGAGGAGGAGGTCTGAGGCAGTTGAGGCGAGCAGCAGTGATGATGGAGGCTGCCGAGCAATCCTGCACTGTGTGACGACTCATCTGAATATTTCAGATGAGTTCGCAGAAGACCTTGAGCATGATGCTGCCTCCTATCCTTTCGTCCAGAAGGAGCCAGAGGTGAGGGACTTTTTTTTAATATTTCAAAATTTGTAGCCTATCCTAGCCTAGATTATGTTCATCTATTGCATAAGCAAGTCTAAAAGAAAATTTCTATTTAATTGTCAAATTTAGTAGCCTAGCTGAATGGCCTTTGATTCCCCAGTGCTTGGTTTAAAGCCAAATTCCTTATTCATTCATTCCATATTAATTCTTTTTTTTCATTTTTTTAAAGCCAAATTCCTTATTCATTCATTCCATATTAATTCTTTTTTTTCATTTTTTTTTCCCCCAGGTGGGTGACTTTGTCCTGGTGCAGCTTGTCTTCCAGAAGAAGAGGTCTGAGGACCTTGTCCACTTTGTGGGCAAGGTCATTTCCCTGACAGACGGCCGGTGGAGTTGGAACTTCTTGAGGATCAAGTCCGCCCTTGCTGAAGGACACCTTCCACTTTCCGCCAGCCACGGGGATGTCGACAGTGTCGACCGCAGCATGGGTGTTGGGGGTCCTTACAGTCAGCACGGGGGACCACCCAACGACAAGCAAAGCTCATCAAGGTCCTCCCTCCTTGAGGGGCTTTAATATGCATTAGTTTAGTTTTAAATAATTAGTTTAGTCATTAGTTTTTATAGTTTTTATACATATATATTTTTTTATTACATTGAGATTTTGCTACCATATTTTTTTATTAAATTGAGATTTTGCTACCAACCAATGTTATTCCACCTTTCAGTGTCATGTTCTGGATGTTCTTAGTTAAAAAAAACAATATAAAACATTGGTTGTAAGTGTGTTTTTGGAGGTGGAAAACCAAAAACCAAAAAATCGGTCAGGGTTGAGACCACAACCCGTCCGGGTCGTGAACACGCGGTCTCGACCCGGACAGAGAATTCTGGATTTTAAAAACGGCTGTAAAACCAATACTATGATATCTACAGATATGAAACTCATAACATAGATGGGGAATTAGTTAAGCTTTATTTTAAAAGCACCAAAAAAATCTCTCTGTAGCTCTATAATTTTTTTTTTTTGAAATATTTATTCATTTTACTGTTCCGGGTCGTGAACACATCACCCCATATATATATATATATATATGTATATATATATATATATAGATATATATATATATATATATATATATATATATACTATATATATATATATATATAAGAAAAAACATTCCCATTTCAAAACTGATATCGGGCACTTCCATTCACATGGCTGTACCTATGGTGGCTTTCATTTGGGCACTCTGTGCTGAGCCCGCAGACCACCAGGCAGTCACCTATTTCTGGAATGCACTGAACATTGCCACAACACCACATTTTCACACAATGACAGGTCGTCACAGACAGAGATTGGCTACCAGATTGTCTTGACCGAACACAAATCATGCTTAGCCCACGTTTACTCAGCAGCCTACATGTGTCACTGTCATTTCAACACTTGTACATTGCTTCTTCTTCAAACAACACAAGTATCTACAGCCCAGAAATATGGCAACTATTCCGACTCACCTCGAAATAAGTAGTTTCAAATCACAAGAGGTGGTGGTGTAGCCTAAAGTGAATTTTTTGTTGTTTGTTTGTTTGTATTGTCTTTTTATGTTGCATAGAACCAGTTGTTATTGAACAACGGGACCAACGGCTTTACGTGACTTCCGAAACACGTCGAGAGTGAACTAATATCAACCCATAAATATACATCTCTCCACACCTCAATGGAATGCCCCGAGAATAGAACTCGCGGCCACCGAGGTGGCAGGCCAAAGACCATACCAATCACGCCACTGAGGCGCTTCCTAAAATAAAATGATTTGAAACGTACTAAACCTAAAAGTAGCCTAGGTTCTATTCTACGACACACAGGTTACTTCAATCCTTCTAAATTTACTTAATGCAAATGGCAGACTTGTTATTCCAAGCCAGAATTGTCTTCAGATCGGTGCTAGCATACTCTCTAGTATTTCATAACCCTCATCCAAAGGACACCACATAAAAATTCTCCTTATTTTGAGATATAGATATCTCCCACAAGGAATTTCCCTAAAGGAACTTTTAAATGCAAGGAAAACTTAAGTGCCTTGGAGACCCCTATGGCTCTTGGAGATCCACAGGACAGCGTCTTACCTGGGTGATATCTTAACTATGACTGATCACTCACGGCCGTCGTTAACCAACACCAAACTGTTCGAATAAGTATCGAATCAAGAAAAAGCTGTTGATTGGTACTTGAACACTATTACACGTATACTTACAGTCTAATACATGAAATAACCAAATGCAATGCATTTCCTAATCAAATACAAATACAACAAAACATAATATCGTCCTTTCACACAATACACATTTCCTCTTTATGTAATTCACCAGCAACGCAACTAGAACACCAGGCAACACCAAATTATGATCATGTAAGAGTTCTATAGAATCAATTTCTTCCGCTTTTAATGCTAGTTACAGTTATCTCTGCTGCATCCAATAATTCCACTAATTACGTTGATGGTGGGCGTCATAGAAAAAATTTTTTGCTGTTGAATTATAAACATTCCTTCTGAATATGAACTCTGTAGAAACTAATTTACATCCCGAATTCTCAATTTCCCCACCATATCAGTGCCTGTATCAAACAATTGCGAGTTATAATTCACCATAAAACTCTGATCATTCCTAATTTTATAAAATGCTCTCATATCCTGAACCAAATCTCCACATTCAGCAACCCCATATGCAGTTCTTAGAAATTCCTTTAAATCTTCCCAAGTACTACACCTCCTGAACTCAAAACTGCGACAGCATTTCCCAATATCTCCCACGTCCAAAGCGCCGCTGGTGGTTCAGCAAATATGCCTATGGAACTCCCAAAAATACTCTTGCCATGCCATGAACTGGGATTGAACTCGAGACCGCCACAGAATAATTATGTATCAACAGGGATGTATCACTGCTCTCCAGAACCAAATATACCGTTATAATCTTTAACTACATGAATAGTGGAAACACGACATGATGATGCGTTGGTCATGGAAATCTTGGCAACGTATCCAGAGCTGACAATGAGAATTCGGGGCTATTAGGTAAGAGTTTTAATAGGCACGAGTGTGATGTGTCCTAAACCTCCCTCCCCCCCCCCACCCCCCCCCCCCCCCTCCTCCCCACACAATTTCAAGCGCACACACTAATCACATGAAAGAGTGCAGTATATATTCTTATTATATACTTCCTTGTAGTGCTATCAAAGTAGATTTCAAACATTTAATATTTAATATTTTGTACTTATACTCAAAACCAATATGTGACCTATGTTTACTGTGGCAGCATGGATCTTCCTCCTGTCATACATGCTATGATATACTATATATATATACTTTTCAATGTTTAGCGTTAAATGAGCAAGTTATGATCGTTTCTAAAACTTTTATTTTGCAGGATATTAACAGAAAATTTAATTACTAATTTGAAATATTTCAATATCTATTTTTGAGAAGATAGTTATTTCGTTTCTGGCATGAATTTGATCTCTACTTGTAGGTGATGTCCACCCGTATGAGGTCTCGTGCATTATTTTGCTTGTTAGCCAGAGAATTCTATGCCTTGCAAACTTGCCTGGACAATTGCTTGAATTATTTTCTAAGATGGTATGGGTCCTTACTAATGTCATGCTATCTTCCTTTGAAAAGGACAAACTGGTTCTGATGACCCTACGACATTTATCTCTACCTTAATCACTAGTTAAAATGTAAAGAATTGGAATAAATTTTTCTCATATCATTTGAAATGACATAGAACTGATATTTAAACATTAAATTAGAGCAACACGAAACTTGCAAAAATCATCAAGAATAGTCTTAGGAATACTTTTATGATGCTAAATTAAGGTCAAAGACCCATTATTTCTGTATACACATATTTTATTTTTGCATACATTAAGTTTCATCACAGATAAATCAAATCGTCCTCGTATTTCTATTGAACCTATATTCCCTAATTTTACCGTTGATTTCCCAGTAGAAATTGCACCCTAATTGCACCTCTCTTGGACAGGTAATTAGGTTAATTACGGCATGAGAAGATTATGTTTGTTCTAATCATGAGGTCCTAAAACTGACAATTACAGACAGTTGATTACTATGCACTGATCAAAGGCGGCAAAACATCATGAGGCGAATCTCGATTAGTCCCAATCGTTGTATTTTCAGCAATCTTTAAGTTTTCACCTCGATTTGACTGAAAGCTTGGATGACCCCAATTATTTAATAACAAATTTGGAATTAACAAAAGCTGGGTTTTTTACCATAACCTTAAAGTCAATTTCCATGAAGTTTTAAAAACATTTTAACGGAAGCTGAGAAGATTGATTTGCAAAATAATACCTTATGGAGGCGATACTCAGTGGCCATGGAATGTTACCATTCAAGAAGGAATTAGATCTAATGGATTTCTAATAAATTATAAGCTTAAAAACTTCCATTTGATAATCTAGGCTCAATGGATTTTTTTAGGGGGGTGCAGGGGGTGTCTCGGTGGCTGACTGGAGATGGTGGCGACAATTAAATAATGTAACGGTAGAAAAATAAGCATAGTAAGATAAAAGACAAAAGAGCGCGGTATGTGTAGAGATATGCGAGATGTCGTATCCTTACCACAGAGAAAGATTCACGCGTAGAATTCATCCACAAAGCAACAATTTAACATCAGTATTTCTTATTTAATCATTATTATGATAATAAGTAAACGTTCAAGTTTCATTTAAACAAGAGGAACATTAATGATACTTTTATAAGGGAAGATACATGTATCTATTCCAGAGAAAAAGATTCAAGTGTATTAGGATACATAGACTAGGAAGGGAATCAATGCCTGGCAGCTAAGGGAAATTGACCCCCAGCCAATGTCACTGGAGAATGCATCTTGCTTCGTTTGGAACAAACCCACAGAAGCCATTGCATTGAAATTCAAGCTTCCAAAGAATATGGTGTTCATTAGGTAAAAGAGGAGGTGCCGGGATATACAGAAAGATATAATATATCAAATGCAAAAAAAGTTTAGTAATATAGTCGCATAGGCGTTTCAGACCCGAATCTCCGTCTAGCCAATTCCGATTCATTTCAAATATATTGATGTTTATATTCATGGGGAGCTAAAAAAAAAGACACTAATATCTTTTCCTGATCTAAGATACCATACCCATTAGGTGTAAAAGTGTGAATCCTCACGGTTCCTTTGGGTCAAGATCATACTGCAGAATCACTGCCCTTTATCTTTGTTTACATTTCGTTATAATTAATTTTCTACTTATCAAAATTAGACATATGAAATTTTATTTATTATAATAATGATAAAATTATATATATTTCCATTTCTCATTACAAGAGAAATATACAGAAGCTTTTCAAACAATTTTCTTTCGTGAAACGTTATAAGGAATATTGTATTGCAACGGAACATTTGCAGTATGAAACCCTGGGAAATTTAGTCTGTGGCAAAGATTTTTAAGTGATAGAAAGTCTCTCTCTCTCTCTCTCTCTCTCTCTCTCTCTCTCTCTCTCTCGTGATTTAATTATGTTTGAAAAGTCTAAATATAATGTATTTTCTTTACCAATTATTGGAATACTTTCATCCAGAGCAGAAATTTTTCAGAATTTTTTCCTTAAAATCGACTGAATAAAAAAAATTACATTGGTACTTTTTATAGCAAGAATGAAAAATGATTTTAATTGAATATATTTATCGCTTTTTCCTCGAAAAGTAGTTATACATGGAAAACTAAATAGTTATGAGTTCATATGCAGTCAGAAGACAAAAATAATATGGAGTCAGGTATGTTACTTCACACACACATGCACACACACATTATATATATATATATATATATATATATATTATATATATCTATACATATATATATATATATATAAATATATATCATTAGCCGTTGCTAGTCCATTGCAGTACAAAAGCCTCACGCATGTCCCTCCACTCCCTTCTGTTTATGTTATTCCGTTTGTCCATCTATTATCTGATATTCTCATTGTATGTCCTGCCCACGTCCATTTGCCTCGTATCCATGTTGCTCTTTTTCTGTCTCATCGTGTTATTCCCATTATTATTATTCCCATCATTATTGTTTCCATAGCTCTTTGAGTTGTAACTAGCTTATGTTCTAAGGCTTTTGTAAGGCTCTGATGCAAAAGTTAATACTGGTAGGATCATATGGTTAAATATTTTTCTTTTTAGAGAAAGTGGCATTTTACTTTTGATAATCTCATTTTGTTTAGCAAAAGCCCTCCATCCCATACTAATCCTTCTTTTAATTTCGGTCTCATGTCCTGGGGAAGCACTTACTGCCTGTCCTAAATATGCATACATACATAAATACATACATACACACACACACACACACACATATATATATATATATATATATATATATATATATATTATATATATATATATATATATATATATATATATATATATTATATATGGTATAAAGAAAGTTAAAGTGGAGGAAAATTTGGCAGCGTAAGGTTAACTCCTTTGGAGAGATGTGTGTAATGAGAAGCAATTAAACTTATTAATGGTGACCAATGCGATAATAGGTAAACTGGCAAAATAAGAGTAGATTGCCTAGTGTGCATCACTTAACCTCATATGTAAATGATTCCTTCTCCAATAAAGGTAGTAAGACAATAACAGAAGAGGAGAGTGACAATCACATTCACTTCGTTGCTAGAATGAATTCCCGCTATGGGACACATGAAATTGTGTATGAGAAGAAGCCTTACCCGGTCGCGAATCTTATAATATTGTGGTAATAAAACGGAGCGCTGTCCTCTCATGCTGTGTCAGGATTAATCTTCGAGATCAAAAGATTCAACGAAATATCTCATGTTTCGCCGAATGTGAGCGTCTTCATCTTAATGACTTGCGTAAACAGATTCGGGGTTGCAAACGTAATTTTGTTTTTTTTTCACATTCTGCCTCAGGTTCCCGAAAGCAATCCTTGTCATCAGAGCAGGTTTTGGGCATTGTAGCGAAAGACAAAAATATATTCCTGAAAAAATTTACATGACATGAAACTCTCTCTCTCTCTCTCTCTCTCTCTCTCTCTCTCTCTCTCTCTGGTAGTCTTATCAATGCGTCTTTCAGTTTTAATGTATTCCCATCCGTTAAACTTCCTATACAAAGCTGTGGAGCGAGTAAATTCAGTCAAAGTATAATGAGTGTTATGCAGAATCGTTTGTATTTCTTCATAGAGACACAGTCGAACATATAGTACACACACACACACACTCATATATATATATATATATATATATATATATATATATATATATATATATATATATATATATATATATATATATTTATATGTTGAAGTTCTGGTCCTCAGTACTTGCCGATACTCAGGAAAAGAAAATGAAAGGGAACTCTAGGGTGCGATCTACAGGGAGTATATTATTTACAGAAACAAATTATCTGGAAAACACCTGAGAGGGAGCGTGGACTCTAAAAGTCTGAGACACATGCAATTACAGGGGTTGGTTGATTGCAAGAAAGCATATCTGTGGTATGGCGTGACCAGGACACTTGAATAAGGTTTGAACAAATGTAGGTAATGATTCCCATAGGAAAGGTGGGAGGAAATCTAGCTGCCCATGATTCGGTGGTTGCTATAAACACAGGTACGATACACTTATGTCATTGATCGGGACGGTGAAGCCAAGTGTGTGTGTGTATTATGAAAAATTGTTATTCTCCCTCATTTAACATGTTATAAATGTTTTGATTTCAAGAATGTGTACTTTTATCCTTCGAGGTATTTGTATTTTGCTTCAGCGCCATCCATCTCTTGATCCACCAAGTTCCACTCCAGTACTCCTTGCTTTTCTATTTTCAACCTCTTTCAGATTCTTTTACTATTATTGCTAAGTTGGAGTATACTTTCAACTACAATTGTAATAATTCTGACAATTATCTTACTTTCTATTTGATACCATATAATATTGTGATTTTTTATTATTCAAATTTGTATTGGTGCGGTGATATAAAAATGTAAATTACGTTGGCTTCTTGGCGCCATATTATACGTAGTTACAAATATTTTAACAGTGTTTCCTTTAACACCATATGAGTAAAGGTTCTGAGGAAAGTTAAGGTCTATAAAAATCTCTTCAGACCTGAGCTAAACGAAAAGTTTTTTTTTAGTTCTTATTTACCCTCTCGAATAAGTATAAATATAATTCCTTCGTAGAGGTTACTATATATATATAGTATATATATACTATATATATATATATACTATATATATATATATATATATATATATAGTATATTATAAACTATAGTTTCTTAGGGTATTCTGATCAAAATATTTATGTATTAAACGATAGTTACTGATATCAAAAAGGAAGAGACAGAGGGGGATAAATCCATCAAGCCGAAAATAGCCAGCAACTAATTGCCAAAAACATTTATTTATGTAAGTTTTATCTTTTCTTGTGATCTTGTAAACATAAACGAAAAATTATGCACGATCCTTATAACTACATGACTTTTAATCATTTGTTTTTTTAATCTCATTTTCTCCCATGCATTAGAGCTTAATTTGGACTGGTGGGCTGGGCATATTCATGGAATTCTATTTGCAATTAAATGATCCTCATGCGTTAATATGAGCTTAGCCATGCATTGTAATTGCAATTGTAGTGCAGGGGACAGCTTCCCATTACAGAAGCAAGCATTTGCATAATAATCGGTTTCCTAGCCACCTGCCCTCTGGATGGGGAAATCTTATTCCCCACTCTTTCTCAAAATGGTTTACTTTAACTTTTACTGCAGTTTTCGCTTTTACCTGCATCTAACCTTTCTTCATCTGACAGATATCCAACTTTACTCGTATAGAGAGTGTCCTCGTTCAGTATGTAAGGAGATACGTAGAATTGCAATCAAGGATTTTGGAGACATTCACAAGTAACTGGACAACTAAAAATGGAGATAGAAATTGATTGTGGTTTCAATTAAATTTGCAATTTAAAAAGCATCTAAAAGTTGTCAAAAGAGACAACAGAAAAATCTGAAGACGCAGTCTCAAACGCCCAGGTTCCTATTGGGCAAAGATTGCCAAATCAGAATCAATAAATGAGTGAAATGACCGGAGACTGTCTGGGATAAACAGAAAAGGGCTTTAAGACGAAAGGGAATAATCTCGAGGAGCGAATTATCAACAAAATCAAAGATAGGTAAGAAACAGTTATTATAAGACAGCTGACACATAGGAGGAGAAGGGAATGTAAAAGATGTCGACCATCAATATTCATTATGGATAAGGAAGGAAGCAGATGCAGTGCAGTCACCAAAAACAGATATAAAGCAATGGGATGCAAACTTGAAAACAAGTTTATAATGGAAAGACAGCTGCTGGGGAAATGAAGTTTGAGCATATCTAATTTCATGTTCTACTCTGATTAATGACAGCTCATCATGAATCTTCCCAATGTAGAAGCAATTCCTATAAGATTGTTGATGGGGCGGGAAACCATCTTTTAAGAAATAGTTGCTAAATATGATAAGGTATTATTTATCAGAACTCATTTTCATGTAAGAAGTACGATATTGGAAAGTCGAAAAAGGAACTTGAGGTACGAAAAAGTCAGCACATATAGTATCAGGAGAAATGATAGTAGCAATGCCATTAAAGTCCATTATCAATCATGTAATGACGCCATTTTGTGGAACTGTTCTCGAGTACTGCTGAAACGGAATAATTATGAAGAGAGATGTCTACTTGACAGTACATGCATTGCCATAAGCAACTCCAACAGTTTTAATAATAATTCGGGGTATTTAAAAGAGATCCTTTTTTTCTTACATATAGTTAAAGGACAGTACAAACTAAGCAAAGACTTCTTTTCACTGTACGCGTTTGAAGCGTTGTTGTATTTTATGAAATCATTGAATTGGTTATAGATAATTTAAAACAGAGGATTGTTTCAATTTATGTGTTATGCTTGCTTGCTTAGGCATAAGGCGCGTTTGTCGAATGGCTACCTTTGCCTTGGTTTGCAAACTAAGCAATGTTTTCCTTTCGCTAAGAACATATTAATTATTAGATGAATTGTTTTAACAGATATTTTTGTGTTTTGAAACCTTCGAACTGGTTGTAAATCATTTTGAATAGGTTGTTACAGTAACTAACTTTCCTGTATTTCAATGACCAATGTTTTTCTAACTGCTTATTTTTATTTTTCTGGTTCTTATATTATACATTGACTGTATGTACAGTAAACTTTGTACGCTAGTTAATAAACAGCTCTTATGTGTGTTAGTGTGTTTGAGTGTTTGTGTGTGTGTGTGTAATTATTTCATGCCTTTCTTTTATTTGGGAGAAGTCAATGTAAAGACAGACATGGCAGGGAGGCTTAAACAATACAAAGCCACGAGAATTACATTACTTTATTTTCCCGTTATCTACAGGAAGGAAAGACAAGAAGCTTATCTGCTGCTTTTGGGGCATTTCCTTCCATGAAAGTCGACAAACTTTTTCCTAAGCTCTTCTCTTCCTTGAAAGGCGTTTCATCTCTACGCACAACCAAGAGACCTTGTTTTACCTCAAGGTAACACTCCAGAGCGAATAGACTAACTTGACATGATCATGTTGTTGTCTTTGGATACAGTAAGGACTTTAACCATTACAATTTTTCTTAGATTTTATATAAAAAAAAGCAATTTACAATTTTTTTCTTTATTTTCGTTCATGAAATTTAAATCATTGCTGATATTTTCATTTCTAAGACTATTCTTCTTAATATTCCGGTGAGAGAAGTTTATTTTGCAAAAAGCATTCGTGCAGAAAATGGGAATTGCTTTGATATTCCATGCAGGGTTTAAATCAACTGTTTATTATGTTTGTTCAAAGCAGATATGAGGTTGAACTTCCTTTTTGTAAAAGAACAAAGAGGGGAAATGCCATTGATTATCAGACGGTGTGAGGGGAAAAGAGGTCACGCCATATATATATATATATATATATATATATATATAATATATATATATATATATATATATAATATATCTGAGAGAGAAAATGAGATAATGCTTTATGAGTTGATTCAAACAAACACACACACACACACACAACACACACACACACATTATATATATATATATATGTATATATATATATATATATATATATATATATATATATATATATATATATATATATATATATATATATATATACATACATATACATATAGCTATATATAAACTATATATATATCATATATAATATATATATATATATATATATATATATATATATATATATGTGTGTGTGTGTGTGTGTGTGTATGTTTGAATCAACTCATAAAGCATTATCTCATTTTCTCTCTCAGATAAAATTGGGCGACGGGCATCTGTCGGGCAGACTTCCTCCCGATAGATATTTGACCTACTTTCCTCACACCTGAGGCCGAATCACTAACACAAAACAGTGGGAGGAAGCTAAGTAACTTTATGTTTAATCGTCATTTCTTGACATTAATAAGTAAAGAAAAAAACCTGAAAATATAGTGATGCTTTCTTGCAAAGCTATGACCAGGGTGTTAAACAGACATATTTAAATGAAACACATTCTCGATTTTTAGTTTACTAGAGTACGAAGTGGTTAACGTGTGAATGCTATGAAAACCTGAGCTTGCGTGCTAATAAGCAAACAGACTCAGAATTTTAACACATGAAATTGACTCATAACTTGTAATGTAGAAACAGTGCTAGATTACATTGTTAAAAATAATTTAAGTCACACCCAACTCGTAACAAGATTAAATGTTGGCAATTCACGTTATAAATAAAATCAACTATAATAATTGATAAAACTGAGATGAAACAATGCATCGAAATCATGCCATAGTGAATTAAGATAGCAGCGTTTATTCAAGAATGCATTGAAATCATGCCATAGTGAATACAAAAAGGAGCGTTCATTCAAGACGCATGTGTTACAAGACATGAAGTAAAAATTGGCATGTCTTTAATTGTGGTATGTTGTTCATTGGAGGCCTGTAGAAGTGAAAACATCATTAAAATATTCAACTATAGAATCGTACATGTATAGAAACCGGGTTTTTCTCGGCAGATGTCTTACCAGTCCACAATACGAAGTCTTTTCTGAAGTACTGGAACGTAATGACGGTGAAGTCAATGATATAATTTCATTATAACCAAGATGTAATCGGCATTTTTGAAAGGATTTTACTTGATAATTGTTACAATACTATTACTCAAATCACTAAGTAAATTAAAACGTCAAGTTGTTAGCTATTATATGATCATACATGAAAATCTTATAGTATTCTGTGTGGCATGAAATGAGGGAATTACGATAAGGATACAAAATTACTAGTACAGTAGAAGAATGCTGCAAATTTGTAGATGTGTTTCAATGAACCTTTGCTTTCTCATTACTACGTTGGCTGTCATTTTTTCCTACATCTTCCTGGTTCTGCATCATGATTGCAGCAGGGATTAACAGAACCTGTACCGTGTCAAAACTTGACTCCCTATTTGCCTTCTTTACCTTTAACAGAAGGAAGCCAACAGCCTTCCTTTGAGTGTGTGAGAGTGAGGTGCAAGCGAAAGTGCAGGTCATGATACCACTGACTTATTGATATAACATTCGCACATGTAATAAACCTTGTGGGTCGCAAGTAGTCCCAACCTTTATTTGACGGTAGGAAAAAGGGTCCTCCGTGTTTCTTCACAGAGACAAAAAATACAATTATACAGAAGTATAGTTGAATGAATGACATTGTGATACATGTAGACTGGTACAATATCAATAAGGTGATGATCTGGGGAACACCGTGCCTAGCCTACTGATTCAGTCAGCAAAGGCTTTAACGCAGCTTTCTGCCATCTGTTGTCGAATCAGGATTGCTTCCGGCCACCTTGTATTTCTATTTATTATTGTAATTAAATACTTATACCCATATGATGGGGGTAGGGGTCTCACTATCTAGGTGTGTATGTGGGCAAGGTGGCGGGATGTCGTCTTGTATTCCTCAATTCTGCTCTCCGTGTGCCTTGTGATTTTTGACGTTTGGCATAGGATGAATTGCCTTGCCCACGTCTTGATATCCTTTCTCATACCCCACCTTATAAACTGCTCTGCTATCATTGTCAGTCGATCGGCCTGAAGGGTGTGGATGAGGCCAAAAGTTTTTCTTCTCAAAACTTCTGGCAAGTACATATAGGTGTTGGTGTCTGGTACTCGTCTTGCAGGTGATGGTCACCGTTCCTTGTTGATCAAAAGGTCACTCCATTTGAGGTAGGATTTATCCATTGCAGTAGTTGCAGTCCTTAATCTTCTCTCTATGTTTCTACTGTCCTGGAATAATGAGTTGGTGCAGTTTCTGGATAGGGCGTCTGCCATGGTGTTTGATGATCCCCTCAGGTACTTGATGGTAAAGGCGCACTCTGCTATTGTTGACAGGTGTTGTTATGAAGCTCTGACTATGCATCTGCTGATTTGGTGGGGCGTGGATCCTGGAGTGATGGTCTGTATGGACCCAATTCCCATCCCTCGATTATGTTGGCTAAAGTGAAGGACTGCTTAGTAGACTGCAAGAAGTTCCCAGCTGAAAGTGAGTATTTCCGCTCTGCTATTGTTAGCTTCTTGCTATAGAAAGCTAATTTAAATTCATTATCTTATTCATTTCCCCAAGTTGACTTTTTTCCTTTCAAACCTTTCTATGTGGGGCTCATGATTTTAGCTATATTTGGGATGAATTTGGTAATAGTAATTCATGGGTTCCAAGAATTCTTGCACAAATTTCACCGTTGTTGGTTTGGGAAAATCTGTTATTATTTTAATATTTCGGGTAGTCGTTTGATGCTGGCTTGGCTCACTTTGTCCTAAAAAGTCCACTGTTTAATTTACCGACCTGCACTTAATCTTCTCGCACTATCAGCCCGTTTTCTATTAGTCTTTTCAGCACTTCTCTCACATGTTTAAGATATTGTTTAAGGTTTGGTCTGAATATTTGTATGTCATTCATATATATTACACAGAATGGAAGGTCCCGAATATCTTGTCCATCAGTCTTCGGAATGTTGCCCCGAGTTCAAGAGGCCGATGCAGCTATAATTAAATGTTTAGGTGTTGCACGGTGTGATTCTTTCATAACTGTTGCTTAAAAGTACCCTTTCAATAGATCAATTTTGGTGAACATACTTATTCCACTCATTTCGTATGTTATGTCTGCAATATTTGGTAGCGGGTATTTGTCTGGCTTTGTCTTGACATTTAATCATCGGTAATCTCCAGTGGAGTGCCATGTTTGATCTACTTTTGTCTCCATGTAGTAAAGGAGTGATGCCCATAGGCTGTAGGCTTTCTGGCATATTCTGGCCTCCTCCATTATTTATAAGACTTTCTTCACGTATGTTATCTTCTCCAGAGACCAGTGCTCCGAAATTTCGAATGGATTGGGGAACCTTCTTTTTGAATGTGATCTTTCATTCTGTGTTTTGCTGGTTTCATGATGTCGTACTTGAGGCCTCCTTTGATACATCGTTGTATTCGTGCAGCAATTCTCTCATTTCAACCGGTGGAACGTCTAGTGCGATAGGGCGTCTCTTCTGCTTCGCCTTATCTGCTTGCCATGGTCTTTGTATGTTTGCTTGGCTGTTCAGGAGATGAATTCCTTTTGTGTCTTGTGACTAGTTCCTTTCTTGCTATATCCAGTAGAATGTTAAGCACTGATAGGAAATCGGCCCCTAACAATGCTATTGTCATATCTGCTGTTATGAAGGACCAGTCACACTCTTGTCCGTCAAACTTGACCTTCATCTCCCACCTTCTGTACATTATCAGTGATGCTCCATTGTCAGTTGAAACCTGCTGGTTGAGGGGTGGTGCGTGGTTTATCCGATCTCCTGGTCTTGCTTGGATGAACAATCTGCAGACCCCAGTATCAAGCAAAAATTCCATGCAAGATATTTTGTCTCTCATGAAAAAGCATGTCTCTGTTCATCTTTTATACTGAGGCAACCTGTCTGCTTCCCGCTGACATTAGTATTGGTGCCTACTGGGTCTTTTGGAGAATATGTATACGTTGTCGCACTTTCTCGCCTTCGCCCCAAATCTCCAATGGAAGATACAGACTCCTTCTGAGGGGTCATGTCTCCTCTTTGATTGCTTCCCTTATATTCTTGTCTGAAAAAAAAAGCACTTCATGTATATGGGGGCAGGTGGTTTGTCTTCATTGCTGTCTCCTTCGTTGTGGGATTACTGCTCTGGGTGGCATGCTTCTGACGCTGGCTGCAGTGGGTCTGCTGCTCTGTATGCCATATGACTAAAAATTCTTCTGTGAGCATGGTGGGGACTATCAGCATTGCAGCTACTGTCAGGCGCTGTAATTTGGTGAGGACTTCTTCCATCACCAGGTCCAAGGTTAAATCAGCTTTTCTGCTCCTGGCTGGTATGGTAATGAACCATCACAGCTGCTTATTCATGGGCGACGGTCTCTTGTTGCCTATAGGTGTCTCAAATAAAATCATTCCTCGGTGGGTGTCCTCAAGTTATCAATATCAGTAGCTTGCATTCTTCAGCAAATAAGGAATCACAAGCAAGGAATAGATAAATTGCTTCTTCCAGTATACTTATATTGAATTTTATGAAGCTCTACAACAAAATGAAGGTAAATGACGCTGGGTTAGCAAAAGGTCAGTTACTGTTTACTTGTGTTTTCTCAATATGATATGACGAGACATAAAGAAACAAGTAATAAAACCATGAAAATGAAAAGAAACTATTTGTTTTCTTTAATCGTTTGTTATAGAAACTCGCATTATCAATCCATATGTATACAACGAATGATTATTTCATACTAAATAACGATGAAGATTATGATTATTTGTACTCTTTCGTTGCTGCTGACCATAATAGGTAAAGTCTCTTTGAATCTGGTGACCCAAACCATATTGGTACGACATTATCAATCTTTCTTTTCTTATCAAAGTTTGTAAATCGTGGATGCCCAATATCATTTGCGAGGTTTCTTATGAAAATAAGAACATCAATTTGTCCCTTGTTGGAACTGTTCGTTGTCCGAATTCTTCTAATTTATTTTCTCGGCAAAGTGTATTTGTAAAAGCAAAAGACTTCAGAATAAAGCATTTATTTTATAGATAAATTTGATAACAATTTAAATCGAAAAATTTTCAAAGCAAAATCCAAACCACGAAGAACTGCATGAAGTTAAAACATCAGGAAAGGTATATTTACAAAGCTTTATGCTGAATGATGTTTTTGTAATCAGGAACTTCCCCCGGGAACACTCTCAGCTCTAATCCGCGACCAGAACCAGTTCAGTGCGAGATCCTGCATGCATATGCAGAGAACTGCTGCTGGGAACGAGTGTGAGGGAATCTCAGATGAAAAGTAAGAGTTACCAATAAACAGCGCTTTCTTATATTTGCTTGGTCATGTACGTAGATCAAACATTGACAGATGTCCACAGTTTTTAACTGCTGTATTTAATAAGATGCAATGCCTTTGTAATTCATAGTATTATCGATAAATACTGAATAATTTGCTAAATCGTACAATCTATTAAGAGAGGAAGGAAAAGTATTATAATAATGTTGTTTCAGGAATTATAGTACACTCAATCATATATATATTTTTTTCAAATGAATATAAAAATCTGACAAATAACAAAATACATGTGATAAATAATTATAAAAAGTCATATTTATACCCGATGAATCAGGTCGCAATCCCAAGAAAAGACGCGGCGGATTTTCTGAGTGCTCAAATCCCGAGAGATCTTTCCTGGGTTGCAGGATTGAGGCGACTTGAAACGAAAACACCATTACTTCACGAGTTTCAGAACCGCATAAAATGTCTCCCTCTCACTTCTGAAAAGAAGCATAAAGTAACGTAGTGTCTTTTCAGTTAGAATAGCCCTAACTCTTCTCGATTGCTCACTCTCATGAAATTAGGAAGTTACTAATCTGTTTAGCGAGAAAGAGAGACAGACAGGCAGACAGAGAATATAAAAGACATAAAATTACATATGATAGGCTATAATTGCAATATTTTAATATACCCTCGAAACTCAAGGCTTTTAATCGACGAAGAATATTGAAAATGGTCCTGGGCCACATTATTCCTGCATATCGCCAGCATTGATCTTTCCCCAAAACTGGCCTATAAAAGAGGTACGCATTTGAAGGCAATAAGAAAGCTGGTGCTGACATCTGGATGAAGACCAATGATCAGGAGAGCTCCATAGCACAGCAAAGCAGACTACGGCAGTTTTTCAATAAAAGGAAAAACACTTCTATGGTAGAGGATTATGTAAAGTATTGATCCTTCAGTTCATCCCAATATTTTAAGATTTTTGAATCTCAAGCACTTGATGAGATAGCACCAGTTGCTTAGTGGAATTATTCTTTTGAATAACTAAGAAAAGCATCAAAGTACATCAGCCTTCTGAATTTATTTGAACGAATTATTTGAAGCCTATGATCGGCATTTTAATGTAAGTAACTTAAGTAGTCTTTAGGAGTTATTCGATATATGGGGATATGGGTAACCGATTAAAAATAAAGTTTTTGAGAATCTTTTACTTCCCTGATATCGGCGATGGGTGAATCGTGGTGTGAATCTATATTATAAGATAGACTGAAAAAATAAGTAGAAATAACTCATCTTCGATAATTGTTTATTACATTTTCATCACTGTTGAATTTAGAGCAATTTCTGCAGTGTGAAGTACTTACCGTTTCTGGCCATAAAGGAACGGTTTAGCAGTTACAAAAACGTTTTTTTGTTATGTTATAACTATGGTGGCAAATTCAATAATTCCAAATCAGATATTTATTGTTATAACCAAAATCGGTAATTGTTCAAAGTTTCCCAAAACTTCATAGTCTTAACTAAAACCGATGAGTGTCTAAAGGTTTGTTGATGTCTTATAGGAAGAGAATGGGACCCGTAACTGTTGTTATATATTACACTTACTGTACGAATGAGTTCATAATTTATTTTGTCAATATAGAGTCTGTAACATGCTTATGTGCTTCGTCAGTAATTTGTGTATTATGCTTTAAAACACTTTATTCAACGTTAGGTCATTTATGAAGTAATCTGTTCATATGATAACAAAAAAATTTAATGACCTTCAAGAGATGATCTCAAACTCTAAAATCTAGAAAATAATTAAGTAAATAATAAATAAAATAAAATAAAGTAAAACATAAAAAAGGTCCATTTTATCGATAATCCTTGTCGGACAAATTGGAGTGTGAGTGTCCCATCAATTGTTCAATGTATATATATATATATATATATATACAGTTTATATATATAAGTATATATATATATAATATATATATATATATATATATATCATATATATATATATATATATATATATATATATATAGATATATGCTATAAGGAGCTTAAGGAAGACATCTCATACATTTGCATGGGCTTAATGCTTCCGTTTCAAGCCTAGCCTCATTATCAAAGCTGAAAAAAATATACATATACGAATATATTAAACCATCAATAAAAGACATGTGCTTAAAAAAAAAAAAAAAAATAAAAAAATATGCTAAAAACAAACACAAAAACAAAATGGAATTATTTTATAATTACGGTAGTATTGTTCTTACGTAAGAAGTGACCCTATTCCTACTAATCCTCCTACCATAGGTTCCCTTTAAAGTATAAGGATAGATTGAATCCTCTGATGACAAACGAATGCTGTGTATTTATTTATTTTTTTTATCCCGATATAGTAAGAGAATATAATATATATATATATAATATATATATATATATAGATATATATATATATATATATATATATATATATATATATATATATATATAACGTTATCGGAATTCTCTGTTGCAGCAGAGTCATAGTTGAAAGAGGAATGGGGAATAAGCAAAATAATTATGGAAAAACCTTTGGTATGTCTGGTCTTTTTTTCCTATTGAACGCGAAATTCGGGTAATTGTATCTGGTAAAATGTATAATATACATTAAGGTAAAATAACCGCTAGAATTTCGAAAAAATTACAGTTTAGATACTATCACCAGGAATGAGAAAATTTTTAGGAAATACAGATGGAAGTACATGAGAGGTATAGAGTATTTAATGACTAACGATAGTTGTACCGTTAAGACCACTGGAATATAATGAAGGCGCAATGGTGGTAGATGCTCCTGAAGGAGAGAGAGACGTACCATGAGTGTCTGGGCGAGAAAAAAGTTTTTTTCTTTTTTTATTGAAGTGAGAAAACTAAAGGGGTAATTAAGGAAACATGAAATCTAGCGAAAAACGAGTTTTTTGTTCTGTTACTTACTTTCCTATTCTTAACACGTTGTTGGATGGAATGGCAAATAGGTCTCTAAATGTTGCCAGAAAGCATTTCCAAATATCAAAGGTTATGTAGGAGTGACGTCAATCGTTAACGAGATTATTTAGGTGCAAACATTACATTTCCAGTTATTTACACAACTTCTGCATAAAGAAATTGCAGAGAAGTTCTGATTACTGAAAATAAGGTTGAAAGCGTCGAGTCTGCAGGAGAAAGCTTGATGTCATTCACAGTCTAATTCATCCCT
>NC_087220.1:5694112-5706612 GCF_015104395.2 Macrobrachium nipponense
TTAAAAGCTACTTTGGGGAATCTATATGTAAAGGTTCCAATTAGCACAAGCTTTTTTGGCAACAGATGTATAAAGAGGCAGCTATAAGAAAAAAATGGTAAAAATCTGCCTACTCAACGTACAAAATGAACACATGCACAAAATGTTTATAAAGTCAAAATGTAACTAAGATTAACTTAAAATTAAGTGATCTGACACGATAAAGAAGCTGACAATGGTATGCTGAATGCAAAACTGAATAACAAGGAATATACAAAGGAAGATGAATGAAGTAAACGGAAAAACAAGGAGAGATAATTAGGCAGTAATCGGACAAACAAGAATCTCGTGGAAACATGATAATGCAAAACGAATAGCTCTTACAAAATGAAATTCAAGAGAAAGGGATGTGGTGTGTAGAAAAAAACTGTAGTGATAATGAACAAGAAGAGAATAGGGGATATTAAGAAAATTAAATTGATAATTAAAATCTGTTCTTATGGCAGGTGGCAAAATGGAAATGTTACAAGAGATGAGTTAGGGAATTTAAATGTAGATATGTGGACGATGTGGACGGAGTACGAGATAATATTAAGACGTAGGGGGAAAAATCTATTGTTTAAACATAAAGTATATAAAATTTTCAATAGACAAGATATTTTACAAAGGATGGGATGTCCAGGACAGGTACTAGGGCCAAATAGGATAGAAATTAAACAAGTCTGAGAAGAAAAGAAGAGTGCTAACAAATACAGATCAGAACAGGAATGTTAAAATATATTCCATAAGAATACACCTTCCAAAGGGGTACGTGATATTACTCGTTCCATTGGTGACAATAGATACCCAGTTATAGACAGGATCCCAAGAATTTTATAAGGTATTTTGGGAAAATATTAAGCATAAACTAAATTGTTGCTCGAAAATATTATGGAAACGAAATCTCTCTTCAAAAGTAAAGGTTCTCCATTGGTCAGTCTCATTTCGAAATGTAGTGGCCAGAGCGTTTTGTCTAATTGGAGACCAACTTCACTGTTGTGCTGTGGTTAGAGTACATAATACTGGCTAAAATAATTGCGGAAGGATCCTTAACCTTATCATTCCTGAACAATTCCGTGTACCTTGTAGAACCGTAAAAAAATATAATACTTAAGTTATAGACATGTTCTATTAATGTAATGAGAAAAAAGTTGAAAGTCCTATTCTAAATCTTGATCGGTCGAAAGCATTTGGCCTTGTTAACATCAATTTTGTACTTCAGGTTCTTGAAACACTAGGATTTTGTGTATGTGTGTGTGTGTGTGTGTGTGTGTGTGTGTGTGTGTGTGTGATAAGCTGATTTTCTGCATTAAGAATATTTGAAGTTGCTGCATTGTTAATGGTAACATTGGTAGATATTTTAGTGTGCAGTGGGGAGTCCGATGAGGCTGGTTCTTTATGCTGTTCTCCAGGAACCTCTGTACCTTGCTATAAAAAAATTCTTACCGAATGATAACAACCTTATTGTTCTTGTGTTGCCGATGATTCAGATATTACCCTTACCAGCGATAAGGAAATTTTGGAGATTAGCACAGTATCCATATTTGAAGAAGCCGCAGTTTGTTTGCGAAATAAAACTAAGACGAAAATATTTGGATCAGTGACAGGAAGTTTTAAGGCTGTTTGGCCTTTACTATGGCTTCAGGGATATACAAGTTCTTTTACAACTTTGGGAATTTTATTTACTAATGATTATGAAATAGCTGTTAAGTCTTAGTGGACTAATGTATTATGTTAAATCAAGCATATTTTGGCGAGCTTCCACAACAGAAGACTTTCATTACATCAGACAGGGAATAATTATATAAATATATTAATGAAATATTAGTCAATAAAAAAAGATTAACAGATATTAAAATAATTCTAGACTGATTGTTAGTTTTGTGATGACGAGGACTCAAATATTCATATAGTACATTTCTGCAAGAAAATTGCAAACGTGATGATATAGTTGAAAGGAGATTTGAAACATTTTTGCAATTTTCTTCGTTGTAAATTCATTCAAAACAAAGGAACACAGCAACTTAAAACTAATCAAGTTACATTGTAAAAATATGGTTATTCAAAGACAAGAATGTGCCTGAACGCTTGATTTTATGGTTTCTCTGATCGGTGTATTGGTGAATAACAACACTACATCAAAGCATGCCATAAAAATGTTAAAATCTTGTAGAAAAGTGCGTTGCTTAATTTGTTTAATTTGTTTACGTTAGTTGCGGTATACATTTTACTGGTCAGGGGCTCCAATAGGGGAACGGGGAATTTGGCCAATTTGTAATTTGGAGTTCTCTAGGCGGCCAAGATAGAGCGAAAGACGTTGGGTAGACGGTAGAAAACTAAAAAAGAGGTGACATTAACAAAAATATTCTGTTATGTGTACTCGATAATGATGGTCTCATTCCTAAGGTTGCAGAGAAATCTGTCGGTCTTCTCTTTCGATTCTGGGAGACCAAATTCTTCAAATTTATTATAGTCATTAAGGTTTTGGGAATTTTTTTGACATATTCCAATTTGTCAGGCCTCGAAATAAGCAAATCGTCTCGTTTGGGCAGTTTTGAGGGTTTCATTGTTGTTCCTTTTGAAAAAAGGGTCCAATGTGTTTACAATCATATTGAGGCTCATTCAATTATTCCATTTCTCCATTCACAAATTTAAAAACTACTCTTTCAAGCCTTCGAATTCTTCAGGCCTTCAAAGAACAGCCGAAGGAGATACTTCTGACTCTAAAACGAGAGAGAGAGAGAGAGAGAGAGAGAGAGAGAGAGAGAGAGAGAGAGAGAGAGAGTTTGATAACCGTTGCCTAGCTAGCTAACAACCCCATGTTTTCCCGGTGAATAGTACTTTCTTTTTCTTTCCCGTTCATGTTATCTCGTTATATAAGAGGAAGAATGGGCTAACGAATATCCTGGCCATGTATGTACTACAAGGCTGAAGGAAACAATGAGGAATCATGGATATAAGAGAGTCTCCCTTTCTAGAGAAAAGGGTAGAAGCAATTCTTTTCCAAAAGTCTCTGTGCTTGGAGGTGATAGTAGATACCCACACCAGACATCCCCGAAGCTCTTCATAATGGGCAGAATGGAGACTCGTGAATGAAATGCTTACGCAGCTATATCTTTACTTGTTTTATTTGATTGTATTATTCAGTTGATTAGCAAATTTTTTAATATGTAAAGGAATGTTTTTCTCACTACTGTTACAATAGATCTGTTAGGCAGAAGCAAGGTAGAAACATCCGTAATACCGGTTGCTGATTTTCCTTTTGATATGAAGAAATGGTATAACCAAACAAGCAACCTCAAGGAAAGGCAATCGGTTCCATGCAGGATACATTTCCTCCGGTTCTTTTATGACTCGCAATGCATTTTGAAATTCTGTTTCCTCAAGATTCTTTGAAGCTCTTGAATATTTCATGGGTGACGCTTGGGCAATATTCTCTCATTCATTCATTGTAATTTAATGTGAGAGATTCTACTTTCAATCATTTTGTAAGCACGTGGAGAAACTAAGCGGAGCATTGGCTTAATGATGTGATTGTTTGTGATTCAAAATGAATAGTGTTATTGCAATATCATATACAATTATTGTAAACATTGCAGTCATGATTATTCAGAGAATATGAGTGTCTCGATATAATTTTTTTTCGATCTTGATCATTCATGCTCTATTTGCCTTTATCCAATTCATCAGTTTAATGGACAGATAACTCTCATTTCTTTATTTTTATCTCCATCAATGAGGATCGCATTACCTCTTACTTTACATTTTCCATTTAATTTCATTTATTTAGCAGGAGACTTTAATAACAATAACTTTCATAATCATTAAATTTATGTTCATTTTGCTTTCTGTATGCTTGTGTTCTTAACATTTAAGTAACTTCCAAGAAAGCAAAATTTATCATTACAAAAAGTAGATTAAACTGTATTATTTATCACAACATAAACTAAGACACTGTTATTCTTGCAATTGCACCAGTATTCACAGCATTCAAAAATACGCTATTACGCTCCTTTTCCACACTTCCATCATATTTATTGTCAATGGATTCGTTTAAAGTTCCTCCTGCTCTAAAGACTCGAACATTACTGATAATTATTTCTACTGTTATATTCACTTCTTTCTCAGTTGCCTTTGATTATTGACTGCTGTCTCGACCGCCAAGAAAGTTATTCTGATGAGGAAAAATACTTTATAGCTTCCTGCATACATATCTACCATGTGTCTGTTTGAGATGATCCTAAATTTCCTGAAATCTATGAAATTTAGTGGAAAACTGAAATATCGGCTTGTTATAACTAACAGCTTATTAAAACATGTGAAATCCCAGTCTGACTTAGACTGTCCTTACGTAATTAAATGTAGGTAGGAAGTGTTAAATATATTTCTATTCTCAGGATTAATTCCTGCAAGAAACCTTTGCTTCCAAGCAATGATATCTATTATATGAATTTCTCTTTTGAACAGGATTTCTAGCCTTACCTGCAACTCGTCAATTCGTGTTCAAGTACAATTTCTTTCATTACTCTGCGCCAGACACTAAAAAAAATACCTACTTCTCTATCAAAGACACATTTCCTTCTTTCCACTCTGATTATATGTTTATCACATATGTTCTGTCTTTTGGTTTATTACTATCTCAGTGTGAGAAGAAGAAACCAGTTTTATTTCCGACAAATTCTAAAGACATTAACGCAACTAAATCAAAGCTATCTTATTTCAATTGAAGTGAAGATGTTTAACATAAACACACACACACACAAATATATATATATATATATATATAATATATATATATATATAATATATATACATATGTTATATATATATATATATATATATATATATACTATATATATATATATATATATATATATATATATATATATATATATATATATATATATATATATATTATTTAAAAGTAATTTTATGCACACAAAAGTATACATACATCAATAACAGTGTACACTGTGTATCGTGCGTTACTATCATAAGTTATAAAGGAAAAATATACGAATAAAAGCAGAAAACATAAGTCTGATGTTAAATGCAGATACGTTATGGCATACGGCTTGAGCTATCCAAAGAGTAAAGAAATGACAAACACATTCCGCCATTCTAACTCCTGCTCTATACTCACAAAGCATACAGAAAGTAATGATATACTCGTAAATTCTGTGAAAAGAGGGCGAAGTGGATAACGCATTTAAGAAGATTAAATTTATTTAGAATTTAGATGGAAGAGAGAGAGAGAGAGAGAGAGAGAGAGAGAGAGAGAGAGAGAGAGAGAGAGAGAGAGAGAGAGAGTTCACATAAAAATTCTACATCAGTCATTTTCCTAAAGGTGTTGTTTAAAACGAATAAAAAATCTTTAAATATGACCTGCTCTAAGTCCTAATCACTGTATAATCCATCATATTTATAAGTATGTAATTTGTTCAGATAAATCAGGGTCCGTTTTATCTGACACGTGGGTAAATGCACGACTCACTACATTAATTTAATAAAATCGCATAGATTACATAAAATCCTTCTTTTGCGATGCTCTCTTCGTAACACGAATAGGATTCTGCCATGATCTAAAACGATTTCATTGTTGACGCTGATGTGAAGGTTTATGGTTGAATAAAATGATCATCTTTGTTATATCCTACCCGGTTATATTTTTATTATATTCCATATCCATATGATTATTATAATTATGTAGTTAAAATTGATAGAATGAATTACTCAGAATATCAGATTTTATCGATGATGAAAATAAGAATGGACATTCGTGAAAAGGTGGGCAAACTGGGGGGGAAACTATTCTCTTTTTGGGAATATTGAAAGTTACATTCCCTTAAAAGCAGAAGCCTCCTGAAATCCACGAAGCAGAAAGTTGTTTGTGACGATATCTGAAGTGGAACTGTTAAGAATCTCATGTGATGACTATGGGCTGTAATATATCCTTATATTCAAAATTTTACTTTTAAATATACATTGTTATTCAGAGTCAGATTATTGCCATTCGCTCATCTTGGATGTAAATTATGATAGAACTTTTCTTTATTACACTTCTTCTTTAAGTGATTTTTTATGTAACTGTTCAAATATATAAACATACATAAATATTCAGAGCTTCCGTGAAACTGTTCGAGTTTCCTTTTCAATCAATATATTATCTATATCCAGTTAAGGCAGAGTTAAGGTTTCAATGGCTTGGCCCTTTTCCGGCGAACCTGGTCTCATGAACTGAGGAAACAAAAGGCCCTCCTCACAAGTATAAGTACACGGATGAGTAATCAAATCTTACTTTTATTATGTTTAGCCATTTTGTAGATTAGCTAGTGTCCATACATTAGGGTATTCTGCTCCATTGTAATTTCTGTCATTGTTCCAATTCTGACTTTTGTAGATAAAAAAAAAAAAAAAGGAGACCAACATTTCACATTTTCATGCATCATACAAAATTCTGTAGCATTTTCCATTGATTTACATATCGTAATAAAGTACCAGTATTATGCTTTAAAAAGGTGTTAACTTTAATATCATAGAATAACTGGTAACTTCACAGACACCGAACAAAGCTAAATATCGCTCACCAAAGCTCTCTGAGACAGACACGACTCACAAAGCCTTAGTGACTGAGAAGGATAATTGATTTTGTGTCTAGTTATCATCATCTTGTTAAAATGTTGAAACTATTATCTCAAAATATTTTTGCCCTGTTTGTTGAAGGTGTCGTAATGCCCGTCTAATTTTCTGCCTGAACATATTCCATCTGTAATTAGATGATAACCTCCAGTTGACTGCTATTATTTTTAAAGTAGTTTCGAACCCCTTTTGTATGTGCTTGTAAATAACATTGTTTATGACATTACTTGCCGAGAAAAGTACTTTCCAATGATTCATTATTATAATATCCGTTCAGCCATTTTCTTGTTACCAAAACGGCTAATTAGTGCCTGTAAATGTAAATGATTCAGGGATTTTTTTATGGAAAATATGAATTCTTGCTATTGCTGTGCCATGTACCGATAGGAGCAAGATATTGCTCTTTATTTTTGTTCCAAAATCATATATTGTTGTAGCTTTCAAAGATTTGTTTTTAAAAAAATCTGTGTTAACTACTTACTATTGTTCAGTTACAGCACTAACCTATGAGAGATTTACATTAAAATAACTGAGTTTAGTCTAAAGATTTATAGTAATGTAAACGTGTAATAATAATAATAATAATAATAATAATAATAATAATAATAATAATAATAATAATAATAATAATAATAATAATAATATTTTGGTAGACCCTCTTTTAGGCAAATACTGTTAAAAAGAATGGCAGAATTAAGCGAGTTGATTCTATATATTGTTTTTTCTATTTTCCTTACAATTCGCTTCTCAGACTCAGCTATGTTTCTGAGTAACTGGCCAATATTCATATTGGGAATTTTCAAAAAATTATAAATACAGAAGGTAATTTTTTATTAGAACAGGATATCAGGTCCAGGTCAAGCAGGGGTCGTCGTCAGTGCCGTTATTATTCCGTAGGCGTAGTTCAGTCCAGGCCGGGGTTGTCTTTGGTTTAAGGGCTGGTATTGGTGCTGGTATAGCTGGTATAGCTGGTATCACGTGACGTTTCGACCTTCTCGCAGGTCATCTTCGGACGAGTCGGTTGAAGAGATTGTAGCAAGAAAGTCTGCAGGGCGGTATTTATAGCGGCTCGGACCTAGAGTTGCATTCTCATTGGTCGGGCTGGCCCAAGACCGGCCCGACCAATGAGGGATGCAACTCTAGGTCCGAGCCGCTATAAATACCGTTGGCCTGGCCCGACCAATGAGAATGCAACTCTAGGTCCGAGCTGCTATAAATACCGCCCCGCATACTTTCTTGCTACATTCTCATTGGTCGGGCCGGCCCAAGACTGGCCCGACCCAAGACTGGCCCGACCAATGAGGATGCAACTCTAGGTCCGAGCCGCTATAAATACCGCCCGCAGACTTTCTTGCTACAGTCTCTTCAACCGACTCGTCCGAAGATGACCTGCGAGAAGGTCGGAACGTCACGTGATACCAGCTATACCAGCTATACCAAAAACAATACCAGTCATTAAACCAAAGACGACCCCGTCCCGAACTGAAATACGCCTACGGAATAATACCGGCACTGACGACGACCCCTGCTTGACCTGGACCTGATATCCTTTTTTAATAAAAGATTACCTACAGCATTCATAATTTTTTGAAAATTCCCACTATGAATATTGGCCAGTTACTCAGAAACATAGCTGAGCCTGAGAAGCGAATTGTAAGGAAATAGAAAAAAACAATATATAAAATCAACTTGCTTAATTCTGCCATTCTTTTTAACAATAATAATAATAATAATAATAATAATAATAATAATAATAATAATAATTATATGACTAAGGAGTTCATGGCAAGAAGGACTGATAAAAGTAGACGAAGACCCAGAAAATACAGATACAGGAGAATGACACACAGAACAAAGGAATAACACAACAAACCAATGCACGGACATTGCATGGGACAGACTAACGAACTGGCCAGCAATGATACATGGCAATGGCTACAAAGGGCAGAACTTGAGAAGGAAACAGAATGAATGCTAACAGCGGCACAAGATCAGGCCATAAGAACCAGATTTGTTCAATGAACGATAGATGGAAATAAATTCTCACCCATATGCAAAGAGATATATGAAAAACGAGACCATAATCACATTGCAAACGAATAGCCGGCACTTGCACAGAACCAGTACAAAAAGAGGCATGATTCAGTAGCAAAAGCCCTCCAACGGATCCTGTGCAAGAAACGCCAGCTGGATTAATAAGTGGTACGAACACCAACTTGAGGGAGTGATAGAAATGGATCAGGCAAAGATCCTCTGGGATAATGTGTCAGAACAGGTAGGGTGATACTTGGCAATAGACCAGTTTTGACGTTGATTGATAAAATCAAGAAGAGAGTATCACTTATTGATGCCGCAGTACCATGGGAAACCAGAGTAGGTGAGAAAGAAAGAGAGAAAAAATTATGAGGATGAAGACCTGAAAATAAAAATAAGAGGGATATGGATATTGGATATGCCATTGGAAGTTATATTCATAACTATAGTAACATTAGGCTTCATCCTAAGATCCCTGAAAAGAAACCTGGAAAAACTAGATGCCGAAGTAGCTTCAAGACTCATGCAGAAGAATGTGCTATTAGAAACAGAGCACATAGTGAGAAAAGTAATGGACTCCAGCCCGTTTTTTTTTTTTTTTTTTTTTTTTTTTTTTTGACACGTTCCTAGACAGGTTAGGTTATGTTACATTAGTACTCCAATTTTAATTTTGGTGTTGGAAATATAATGAGATTATTTTTAAGAAAATGTTATGGCTTGTTCTTCACATATGGCGTCCGGCTTTTTTCAAGGAAAGGTCTTGGTACTTGATTACATCTTCGTGAAATTTTACCTGGAACCCCACTTTATATAAACCACCCAGTTGAAGAGGATGATTGAGATGATAATGATAATAATATTAATAAAAGTTAAGGTGGGTAGAGAGCCTATTGTTACAGCATAGTAAGCTAAACTATATATTTTTTTAACATCGTAATTTTATCTGATATGCTAAACATTTTAGAAATAATGTCCACGTACTAAACAGAAACGGAAAACTTTCCAGATTCATTAATTTTATAGTAGGATTCTTCCGTCCCTCATCATTTATTCAAGGATATTCAAAAATGCAAATAATCTATCAACTAAATTATTTGTCTCCTGAGAGAGAGAGAGAGAGAGAGAGAGAGAGACGAGAGAAAAAAAAAAACTTGGTTTTTTGGTTATTCCCGGGTGGAATCTGATTACTGTTGTGGCGCATCTCTTTGCAACAGTTCGAACATTTTTCCCATTTTATATTTCTTGCTACCAAAGCGGAGAGAGAGAGAGAGAGAGAGAGAGAGAGAAAGAGAGAGAAGGGAGAGAGAAATTGAGAGAGAGAGAGGAGAGAGAGAGAGAGAGAGAGAGAGAGAGAGAAAATTAGGTGATTGCCAAGATGAAACCTCCTTTCGGTGCATTATTAGTGAGGGTTCATCCACGCTCACAGTAAGGTCATCTTTTTGTTAACCGTATGTTCGTCATTATAAAAAGAAAAGGGGGGGGGGGGTGTGGTTGTTGGGTTGTAGCACATGCAAATAAAGTGACAAATTGAAGAATTTATCGTAATTGAAATAACATTAAGTCGTCTTCATTTGTATCTTGTAAGATAAGTTTATATTCTTTTTAAAGACATATAATGACGGTTACAAAATTACCGATATTTGTTATATTCGTAGATAATAACATTATATCTTGCCTAATGCGATTAGATATGATGATGATGATGATGATCTTGCCTAATAAAACAATGCTCTTGTTTTATGTTAACCATATCTTTCTCTCATCTTATTATGAGTATCCCATTCCATCATGAAATTACCCACGGAACAAATTACATTATTTTTTAAAACATTTGGTCACCATTCTTATCTTGCATTTTCGAATATTTGTGGTGGAAAAAGTAACAATCGACTAAAAAAAAAATAAAAAAAATCCCTATATATATGCACATGTTAACTTCAAGTTTTGATTGTAAAACGGGAAAACAATATTTTTGTCGCTTGTAGTTTTTTTTTTTTTTTTTTTTTTTTTTTTTTTTTTTTTTGTTTTTTTTTTTTTTTTTTTTTTTTTTTTTTTTTATAAAACACAGAGAATTAAATGAATAGAATTTGTCCCACGAGATTTTTCGTCTGGAGTCAGATTGAAAAATAAATTGAAGAAGAGTTCTTCCATTTATCATATGAAGTTGTTAGCAGATAAAAAAACGAAAGTGATTGGAGCTTATAGCAGCATCCTACTAGTGGCCTAATCTGCCTTACGTGAAGCAATCATATGTCATGCATAATGTAACTGACATCAAGATCAGCAAACATCATTTTGCAAACGTGTTTAGTAACTTCTAAAATCCTGATAAACAGGAAAAATAGCCTCCTTATAGAAACAAAATAATCCCGCAGCAGAAGCTTGTGTCTTTTAATTTTATGCAGGAACAGAATAAGATTAAAATCACATCTTTATTACCAAATTCTTTAGGTAAATAGAAACTCATTGACCCTTAAACACAAACCGGGTTACAATATACCTCAGGCATATGAGTTATCGCATGAATCGCGCATGATTTACATTCCTGCAAATTAGTCCCACACAATACCTTCTTTTGACATGATACTTTGTTTATAAAATACTGACTGATGCAATGCACCCCTCAGGTTTTTAGTGAAAAGTACTTTTGAGGTTTATTTTTCTTAGAATCCCACTTTTGTAATGGTGTAAAAATTGGGGATGCATAATTGTCTCCTGTATTTTTTACATAGGAGAGAATTATTCAATCCCAATTTTACTGAATTCCGTGGCAATGTTAGAAAAGATAGATAGCGTTGCCATATATCGATTATATATGTTGTCACAGAAACAAAATCTAAATTAAATTCTGTTGAGGATCTCAACTATTGTAGAACTCTTTTCATATCTTTATTCTAAAAAGAAATTCAGAATAATTAAGTATTGTCTAGAGCACAATAACGTTTAAATAATTATGAACTATTGGGTCTGGCCTTGATGTATAATTAACGGAAACTTGTTCTTTTTTTTTTTTTTTTTTGTTACTGGAAGCTTTTTGTCATATCAAGCTATGCAGCGTCACAATTACCATTATAGCCTGACAGTGTTGAAAAGGTACAAGGAAATGTTATTTTTTGCAAAAATGTTAATAAAATCTAGTAAACTGAACAATAAACTAGATGATAAGCGTTATTCTCTGTCGGCATTCGGAGTGATGAACAGTTTTCTCCAGTTACAGAGCCCACATATAATTGGCGTGGAACCAGGAAATAAAATAATGCAACTGCGTTGACAGGGAAGAGTCCTCATTCGGGCACACGCATATTAATCGCTGCCTGAAATTAGAGCTTTCTGTATCTTCTGGCATAAAGTATTGTTTTATAAAAAAAAATCAATATTTCTATAATATCATTTTCCATTTAATGACATTCAGCTCAGAATGCTACTGCTAATATTATAGTGCCGAGCATACCTGCAATTATATAATTATCATTGACCAAGTGTATGGTTTTCAAGAAAGGAATTATATAAATAAATGAGGTTTCAAAAAGATAATACAGAGGTTGAAAGATGACTGTCAAGAAGGAACCCAAATACGCCCTGTGAAGCTTAGCATTCTACACACTGAAAAAGAAACCCACAAAATCACTGGGTAACGTGTTTACTTCTAAGTATTTACATTTAATTTTACTTCACACTCGAGTACTTTCAGGCCCTATCTGTGGCCCATTTTCAAAAGATGTGTAGGTTGTCAGGCTGGGTCAGGGCCCAGCAGTCTTGAGAACTCGACTTCATTAAAGGCTGTTGGAAAATTACAGCAGGAAAGATCA
>NC_087220.1:5711612-5731100 GCF_015104395.2 Macrobrachium nipponense
AAAAATGTCAAATAGACAACAAGCCACTCTTTGGCTAAAACAGTATAAGACTCACCCAAGCAGCCGGAATATTTCACTCTCAAATCACAGATAAACTTTCGCTCAGCTTCCCCGGCATCCTGTCTTTCTTCCAAAGACGTCTCTATCCAAATCCACCATAGAATTTGGTATGATACATTTTAAAAGGAAGAGGCGCACACGCACATACGAATGCACATTTCAACAACGCCTCACATTACTGGCTACAACCAGTTTCCCAAAGGCACTTTGAAAAGAGTTCATGAACTGAGTACATTGACTCATCTACTATGCAGTTTTAATATCACGCCACCCACAGAAACCATTCATCAGCTTTTCTCGGGTCGTTGGTTCTCCACATTCCAATAGGTCACAGCGAACATATTGGCAATATATCATTAATTATAACCCTAGGTGTAATAATATATAATATATATATAATATATATATATATATATAATATATATACATATAATATATATATAATATATATATATATATATATAAATATTATATAGATTATATATAATATATTATAATAATAATAGATATAATATATATACATATATATATATATATATATATATATATATATAATATATATATATATATATTATATATATAAATATATAATATATATATATATATATATATATATATATATATATATATATATATAATATCACTGTTAAAATCCAAGTATAGCTAGAATAATGAGCCCCATATATCAATGTTGGAAAGCAAATAAAAACTGAACGACAGATATATGGTGCTAGGGAAGGGTCTAAACAACACAATGGACGATACAAACCAGAGGTTTGAACAGGATACCTACAGAACAAACTATTCTGAACCAACCAGAAAAGACTATACAGTCAACTATGAAGGGAAGACAAACATCAGGAAATTCCTGAAGCTTAAGCAAGTAAGGGACTCTAGGAAAACATATGTAGCAATCTGGTATCACACAAGGCAGGAGGAATGGGGAGAAAAAAACAAAGATTCACCAAGATCACGACAGGACAAATCAGGCACCAAATAAAGAAAATCTCTAACTAGAAAGCCCCAGGTCCTGATGAAGTCCATAGATACCGGCATTGTATTACAAACCGCCATTTGCCCAAATGAATTACCACAGGGAGAACATTCTTAGTACAGAAAGTCAAGAACAAAGGAAATATAGCAAGTAACTACTGGCCTATCACCTGCCTACCAGTAATGTAGAAGTTAGTAACAGGTATTATCAGTGAAAGACTATACAACTACCTAGAGGATACAAACACCATCCCTCACCGACATAAAAAGAAGGAAAACCAAACTAAGTATTGTAATGATTGATAAGAAACGCTTCGACATGATGCCACACAAGTGGCTAATAGAATGTCTGAAGATATATTGGGCAGATAAAAACACCATTAGCTTCCTAATTATTAAAATGTGCAACTGGAATACAGTACTTACTATGGAATGAAACTAGCAGACGTTAACATCAGGAGAGGGATCTTTCAAGGGAACTCACTGTCCCCACTACTCTACATAGTAACCATGATTCCCATGACAAAATTACTGCAGAAGATGGATGCTGGGTACCAACTAAACGGAGACAACAAAATATAACATCTGATGTTCATGTACGACATCAAGCTACATGGTAAAAGCATAAAGGAATTTGAAACCCAAATCCAGACAGTGAGGATTATAACTGGGGACATCAGGATGGTGTTTGGAATAGAAAAATGTGCATTAGTCAACATACAAAAGGGCAAAGTAACAAGGACTGAAAGATAAAAAATGGAAAATGTCCTTCAGTTGCATTGATATCTCCATTACCCTATTTGTGAAATGTTTTTCAGTGGTTAACATAATTTTTATAAAGATATACACCATATATTAATGAATATCTGTTACGCTATATGATTCCTTGCCCAAAAATGTAGGTATAGGTACTTAAATCATCGTGATATCTGCTTTAGTTATGAAGAAATTCAACGAAACAGATCCTCCATGGCGGCCAAAATGGCGCATTTTGCGGTGGTCCTTGAACTGAAACTCTTTGTATTGTAGTATTCTAACTGTGTGGATGTTTCATTCGACCAAAATTTTTAAGCTAAGCCGCCCAACTATATTAATTTTTTTTTTCTTAATTTGTTTGTCTTTGAAAGTATTTCCACGTCCAATTGAGGCGATTTGTGCCATTGCCTTATATAATGACCATCCATAAACGAGGGTAAGAGAGAGGCACTTCATTAAGAATACCCTCAGAAACATTTCGCTTCATTATAGCGATATACTGCATCAGCTCTTGCTCATTTTGGACATATTTATCTGGTACCAATTTTACTTAGGACTAGGGCGATTCTCTTATTGGCTGGTAATTTTATTTTATTTATTAAGTAAATTTACTTTTAAAGAGTGTGTCTATGGAGTGCAAGTTGAAGTTGGCCCCTGAACTTTGTCTTTACATGCTGAATGAAATTGATATTGCAAGTGACCTGTGACGTCAATCTGTGGCTCATTGTATGGCCTGCCTTTTTGCTTTTATTATCAAGCACAAAAATATTTTATGGCAAAACACAAAAAGAATTTGCAACTTTCTCATTTCGTATTCTTCAAAATCTCAACTGCTATTGACAGGTTTGTTAACAGACTACCGTGACCTATATTTCGAAATATTCGAAGAACGTCTAAGATTTAATTTCGTGTCAGTCACTCAGATAAAATAATATCATCAATCATAATCACTCAAGCTGCAATGATCATTTCAGATTTATTTAACTGCACTGTACATTGAAAGCTGCCGTGCTTACCGAATGAAATGGAAGGAATCGCTCTTTAAAAAAGAATTCCTTATTTGATGCCATATTACGCACTGTAACTGATTGAACACCTAATTGAATTATGGGAAAAATACACCCCAGTTCGAGTTTGTACTGAAATTAAGAGCAGCTTGCGATACCTTTACAAATATTGAATAGATCGGAAAACTATGGACTATGCCTTGGCCCTCATCTCAAAGGTAATTCTTCGCTCTAATCTTATGCTGTTTTGTTATAGATCAAAAAGTATGTTTGGTTTTTGTTTATGTCACACTCTCTGAACAAAAAGTAAAACATCATAAGATTAGAGCGGAGAACTATCTTTTAAATGAGGGCTAGGGCATAGTCTATCGTTTTATGATCTCTTCAATATTTTAAGAATAAAGATTATCGCCGCTTCTTACCTGTGCTTAAAGGATTCCGAGGTTTTGCTTAGAGACCCAGCTACGTGCGGCTTATGTGTTCCAGACATTACTGGTGCATATATGTAGCTCTTTTGAGTTTTCTAGATAGTCCAGGTTTGATTACCACTCATTCATTTCAGGCAGAATGAGTTTGATTTTAGTGCAACATGGGACAAAAAAAAAAAAAAAAAAAAAAAAGCAAAACGGTAAATGCTTATTTATAAATTTAATTCTTGGGTATCCTCAACTTCGAATCAAAGCCAGACTAGCCAGAAAACTCAAAAGAGCTACATATATGCACCCGTGAGTGGGACCCATCTAGAATGTTTGAAACACATGCACGTAGTTGGGTCTCTAAGCAAAAGCTCGGAATCTGTAAGCACTGGTAGCAAACGGTAATAATCTTTATTCTTAAAATTTTAAGCAATTACTTTTTGCCTAAGAGTTTGTACTGATTGCTGCTTGAGCTTTTCTTTTCCTTACAACCATTTATTTTAAGATTTTGCTTGTGTGTGCATGTGTGTTTTTTTTAATCAGGCTCAATGTGCTAGTGACAGTCTTATAATAACGACCAAATAAAATAATCCCCATTGAGAGAGATTACAGGTCACCGAGCACAATAAAATTCGGTTACCAACAGAATAAATAGTTGACTAGCGTGAATCATGGAAGATACTCAACAAAACTTTTGTTACTGATTTAACAATGATGGAAGAGGCCGTATCCGCCTCTTTACTTGACGATGGTATACTACCTCTTCCCCTCACTGTGGACGGCTAAAGAAACAGTCTGACCAAGACCCAATTTCCTTCTGACATGAAGCTGAAGTTTAGAAATCCCGTAGCTTGCAGGACGTGTCTACAAGCACTGCTCGGGAGAGGCTTCATTAGGATCAAAGTTTCATGACTAAAGAAGAGAGAGAGAGAGAGAGAGAAAGAAGGACGAGAGAGTGAGTCGCGAGAGAGAGAGAGAGAGATGAGAAACCGGATAGTGGGGTAAGATGAATTTGTAGTCAAGTTGAAGCATATGTCTCCAGGTTAGTGGAGGCAAATGTTGGGCGACAAGCCGCAAGGGAGGGAGGAGACGGCATCTGGTGTATATGCAAGAGGAAACTCCCCTAGCATGCTACGGTTTTTATTTCCTAGATATCGAACCATTAACCAGGAGATTTTCATTTTCTTTTTAATGACATTTCTGGAGACTTTCTTCCAGAAAAATAGTTACCAATATTTGGCAGCAAGATGATGGAACATCCAGTAGGACATAATTAACCACAGATCGGCGTGGAGACTGTATACTTAAATGCGTAGACAATTTTCCTTTCAATTCCCCTGACATA
Organism: Macrobrachium nipponense; assembly: GCF_015104395.2. Classification (NCBI taxonomy): domain Eukaryota; kingdom Metazoa; phylum Arthropoda; class Malacostraca; order Decapoda; family Palaemonidae; genus Macrobrachium; species Macrobrachium nipponense. Next base: position 5,716,190 of record NC_087220.1, read on the forward strand.
CATATCAGTCATGGAGTCCATCTTACTTCCATAAAAGCTTGCCTGAGGGAGGTCGACACTACCCTCCCTGATTTGAATGGCCGATACAAATAACGTTGATCAGAAAGACAGTTTTTGATAAAATTAACTAGGATTCTTTGAAAACTTTCTTCCCATAATGTATGAAATATATATCAGGAAAGTATTATTATTATTATTATTATTATTATTATTATTATTATTATTATTATTTATTATTATTATTTTTTTTTTTTTTTTTTTTTTTTTTTTTTTTTTTTTTTTTGCGCTATCACAGTCCTCCAATTCGACTGGGTGGTATTTATAGTGTGGGGTTCCGGGTTGCATCCTGCCTCCTTAGGAGTTCATCACTCTTCTTACTATGTGCCGTTTCTAGGATCACACTCTTCTGCATGAGGCCCGGAGCTACTTCAGCTCTAGTTTTTCTAGATTCCTTTTCAGGGATCTTGGATCGTGCCTAGTGCTCCTATGATTATGGGTACGATTTCCACTGGCATATCCCATATCCTTCTTATTTCTATTTTCAGATCTTGATACTTTATCCATTTTTTCCCTCTCTTTCTCTTCAACTCTGGTGTCCCATGGTATTGCGACATCAATGAGTGATTATTATTATTATTATTATTATTATTATTATTATTATTATTCTTATTATTATTATTATTATCGAGTGAAAAGGCCATGCATTAACTTACAAATTTTATACATGTAATCCCACATAAGAAATGGAAAAAATTGAAAAATATGTATGAACGGTTATAAATCAATGAATAAATAAAATAGGAGACCTCTATCAATTTACAAAAGAAAGTAAATAATCTGGGGCTGTATCTTTAAACTAAGGGAACTCCAACCCAAGTTTGGAAGAAAAGTAAATTTGTCTAGTTTCCACGCACTTGATGCATTGCAGCGTCGAATCTCTTTTTCACCAAAAGTGTCGCAAACTTCATCAGAGATCAAACATAATTATGCACAAAATCTACAAGTCAAATGTCATCAGAAATTTTTGCTCCCTATTGGAAGGATATCACGGTGTATTTTTCAATGTCAGATTTATGTAATATGTGATGAAACTGTAAAACTGCCTTCAGTTCTGGTGTTTATTTCATGAATATAATTATATTTTAAGCTATTAAAAGAAAACATTAACCAGAATCTGTCTTGGATATCAGTGTTATTTGTAATGGAATCTCAAATGACTAAGACGACATGAATCAGCTCCGAAAACATTCTTCGAAGTGCGATCTGAGCTTTGTACCCACCCCCAGCAATATAAAATAGTAAAAATAAATTAGCATAGATAGGATGTAATTTATTTACAATTTTTATATTATGAAATTTAAATTGAGAGTTGATGAGGAGAAATATGAGCACACAAAAAATTGAACATTTGTACATGTAATCCTATTTATTTGATTATCAAGAGTGAATTCGTTAAATATTTCTACCTTGAATTCTTGAATGAAATGAATATGCGGCTGTAAATATTAATTTGTAGAAGTCTCCTTTCATTTTTAGATCAAGAATAAAAGCACAGGTTAATTAATTTTGAGTCATAGCTGCTGGAATTTCATTCACACCACAATTATACTAAACAGGAATACTTCGCTAAGTGATTCCTTATCAGATGGATTTCCAATATTTTCAACAGATGGATTGGTAATGCCAACGCGGTGCAGAAAAAAAAGCGCAGAAACATAATTGAATCGGATTCCTTATCACCACCGCATTATACCATGACATCGAAAACGATCCTTCGAAATTTATATTATGCCGTCATTTTAAGTTAGACTTCTATTTCGTTAGTAAAAGTTGCATAAAATGAACATAAGTATGAGTTATGAACATAGACTTATTATATTATATGATCATTTACCAAACGCTAAAGAAGTGAAAATTATGCTATTTAAAAAAAAAAAAAAAAAAAAAAAAAATGATGTGATTTATGTTTAAATAACAAAAAAAAAAAAAAAAAAAAAAAAAAAAAAATCATATTTTTTATGGGACCTAGGGTGAAGTGCTAAAACTGTCAATTACTTTAGCCATAGTTTGTTGGCTTTTATCAAACTCGACCTTTAAGCTAACGTGTATGCCTAATCACTTCGGACTTAAGCTAATTGAAACAACAGTCAGCTAATATGTTCATTTTTTTATTGGGACTATACCATTTAATATGGATAAGCAGTTCTGATAAGTTTGATATCATCAAAATTCGGTACTTACTCCATCCGTCATAAGTTTTAGAAATTCAGCCACCTTATATATAGCTTATATATATATATATATATATATATAATATATATATATATATATATATATATATTATATATATATATATATATATATATATATATATATATATATATATATATATATATATATATATATATATATATATATATATATATATATCGAGCTACAATGTCCTTTAATATCTAATTCACTCTACCACGGAATTAATATATTTTCATATATGCTTAACCGAGGGGGAATTTTTTCTCGATAGTAGACTTGCCTGGACCGGGGCACGAACACATGGAGCCTTTCAAATCCAGGAACGTCAGTGAAGCTTTTACCTACTACACCACCGCAAGAGACTAAAAGTTCATGTCGCCTCTCACCCTCAAATACCTTTCGCGCTCAGGTAATTCGTTGGTTTGGAGACAACATCAACCCACCTCGACTCCGGTAGCGTTGTAGTGCTTTTGACAGCACGTAGCCAATCTATAAGTCATATCACATTTCTGTGATTCATATACATATATCGAGCTACAATGTCCTTTAATATCTAATTCGCTCTACCTCGGAATTAATATATTTTCATATATGCTTAACCAAAGGGGAATTTTTCTCGATAATATGTTGCGGCAACATAACTAACTCACGGAGAGGAACGCTCTCATCTCAGTTCTCTGATGCATATTCCATTAAGTGTGCATCTGTGTGTATGACTCATGGTTATAACTTTTGGAGAGAACCTCTCTCTCTCTCTCTCTCTCTCTCTCTCACATTTTCATTTATCATGTACCATTCACTCTAGTTCTTGCTTCTGTATCAGATTCATCCCCATTTGTCAGCTTTGGGAAGCTGTAAAAAAAAAATTACAATGAACTATCAAGCGCTATACACGACTATATAGACCGAAAAATGGCAACAGACCAAAAGACTTTGAAACGTTATATTGACTGATACATAAACGAAAATTAGTTTATGTTAGAGAAGCATAATTTAATGGGAGTTCCAATATCTGAAAAACAAGACAAAAAAGTCCCGTAACACTATTGGCAACCGATGAAAGAGAAAGCATGAGCCAAGGCCAACAGAATTTTAAAATTCTGTTGGCCTTGGCCTGAGCATCTGAATATTTTAGAAACATCAAATCCTTTGATGGATTATCTGAACACAGCGAATATTGATGTTCGCTTAAACAACATATTCGTAACAACAAGGGATGAAAATAAAGACAAAAAAACGAAACAAAGATTCAGAAAAGATGGGAAAGACTTGAATAAAAGAAGAAAAACATGCCTACACACACACACACACACACACACACACACACACACACATATAATATATATATATATATATATATATATATATATATATATATATATATATATAGATATATATATGTATATATATATATATGATATATATAATATATATATATATATATATATATATATATATATATATATATATATATGATATATATATATATATATATATATATATATATATATATATATATATATATATGTATATATATATATATATATATATATATATATATATATATATATATATATATATATATATATATATATATATATATGCAGCATATCTGTCATCGTACGGAGTAGTATATTGACATTTTTCAGCAAGCAACAGGGGAAAAATATTGAAGATAAAAAAATTGAAAAAGAAAATAGGTCAAAGTGTTGTTATCATCACAATGGCTTAGCAGCTTTAGAATGCAAAAAATCATATATTAGACCGATATATTTGTGCAGGAATAAGCAAATATTACATGTACTACGTTGTACTGGGTATCTACGTATGATAATGATCTGTTTTGATTGATTGGGGTCCTAGGCTGGCTGAGACGCATCATAACTGTGAGTCCTTGGTTTAGTTAGGTTTGGGAACCAGTGGTCTAATAGACGTAACTAGCGAATGACTTTTTTGGCGGTTTTGTTGGCGATGTGAGGTACACAGATTTCAGCGCTAATGTCGTATTATAAATTAAGGTGAATCATACAGTGGAATATGAGAAAAAAAATTAGTGGCATACAAACACACATTTGTAAAGAACTGTAAGACGCATTTTTGTTTAGCTCTCATACTGATTTCCCAGTAGGAAGATAGAAATTTGCCACTCGATTCTAAGTACGTTTTCTATCAGTAGTAATAGCCTCTATTTTATGCTCAGACATATTAGTCTTCCTTAGCTCGACTTACTTAAAGCCTATTATTTTCGTATGATTTCTTCTGCGAGTATAGACAATTTTGCAATGCCATTTGCTTTCAGTAAATTTGCTTATTTGGAATGTCTTCTAGCCTATTGAATTACAGATTTATCGGTCACATAGAGTTTTTTTTTTTTAACTTATTGCGTTGCTCGACATAGTTTCTGCTCCATATAGTGAATAGTAAACATAACATTTATTCTTTAAATTTCCCCGGAGTTTGAGTCGACAGATTTTGATAACAATTAATTCCTAATGGTTTATGGAGTCCTGCAGCCGATACGTAAAAGAACTTAACAACGACATCGTGAATCTCAATTCTTTATCTTCGTTGAGGATGCTAAACGGGCTAAAACAATTTTCTGCTCATTTGAATAAACGGAGGGATACAAGTGCAGTATCATTAACTTCTAGAAGCGGACTGACAAATTTTGGAAAGCAGGGGACTTCAATGTGAAAATTCTTTACTTTTTAGTTTTATCAATTCCACTATAAAATATAGTAACGCTCTTTCCGTACATTAATTTGATCTGCCCAGGCATTTTCCTTTGGTGTTGGAGAACACTAACTAAATCAGTTAAAAAGATACACGCGTATTGGACAAACTGCAATATCTGTAAATAAAAGCAATTAAAATTCATATTTTTTTTTTTCATTTGAATCTCATTATTTCCTTGTTGAATCTGGTGACCATGCTCTTTAATACAGGCAATGTTAAAGATGATTTTCATACATAAAACATATATATAGTAAACATATTCACTGTTCCAGAATCATTCGTACTTACAAAATCATGAGGTATCTTCGTTGTTGCCAGTTTTGTGAAATTTAACACATTTCAATCATCAATACACAGCTACTTATCAAACGATAGAAAAAATAAAAGTTTACATCTGCATTACTTTTATAGGAAAACATTTGCGCCTCTAACTGTAATGTCATCAAACTTGAAAATTTACGTTGTTCTTTGATTTCCTTGTAACAGTTTTCGAAACAATTGAGGTCACAAGAAAAAAAACGTCTTTTGACCTGTCATTTTTCTGATGTATCTCCCGGATCTTCACTTCCAGGTGAGTGACTGAATTTACGTCCATAAATTTTTTTATAAGAGCTTGATTTTGTCGAAGTTATTGATGCTCTCTCTCTCTCTCTCTCTCTCTCTCGCGCGCTCTCTCCCTCTCTCTCTCTCTCTCTCTCCCAAGTATTACTACTTACATTTTAGTATTATGCCAAAACATCTTTCAATGTTTGTATCTTCCGTAATGTCTCGACGCCCTCTGATTAGAAGTTTTATTTGCAATTTTAATTTAGTTAATTTTTCCTCTATTATGTCCCTGTTGCTTTAAGAAAAGTGCTTTGATGTAGAAATAATGCAAGAAACGCAAAGAAACTGTTAAACATCAGTGACGATCAAACGTGAGTGAAATCAATAAACACTTTATATTATCATGACAATTGAAAAAAAAAAAGAGCTTGAGTGAATATTTCTGCTATCTGGAAAGTTTTAGAATTCTCTTCTTTCTTCTGCTTTGTAATTCAAATACCCATCAATTCTTTCTTCATTACGCTCAACCTTTCTTTCTATCTTTCTTTTCCGGTTTCCTGTTTCTTCCACCCGTTAGAAAAAGTCATTATATCAAATTTCGTACTCCTTTTGACTTAATAATTGAATTTCTTGTTTGAGCTGGTAAATCCGTTTTCTATCACTGGTAATCCCGTTTTCTCTCACTTTACCTTCTTTTGGTCATGATTTAAGAACCCGGTTGTTTGAAATAAAAGTAAAAATAGCGGATTCTTTGCCTCTTCAGCCTTTATCTTTTGATACAAGAAAGCCTGTGACCCACGTGAGTGACAGAACACATTTGAATTATAATTTTCTATTAATCGCAAGATGACCATCGGTGGGTCGGAGAAATATCATGCAATGCAGGGTGAAGGGAAAAGGGTAAAATAGGTGATGAAATTTCCAACTTTGGCTGTGAACGAAAAGGGAAACCCTATCTATGTCTTTCTTGTGTCAGCAAGACTATTATTTTCTTTACAAAGTTGCTATTTTGATCAAGTTAATGGAAATTACCACCTTTTTTTGACAAAACTCTCAAAGTGTGTATTCTTTTTCCTACAAAGGTACACTTTTAGCTTGAAATCTTTTATTGGCCTATTTGTCATATAGACGGAAAGTGAAGGAATAGCACTTTTCTAATGTCCCGTTCTTGAAAATACATTTTTTGCATCTTCATAATGGTGACTTTTATTTTATGATGAATGATTGTATTTCAGATGATAATTTTTTCATAATGAATTGGAAAGTGATGAACTTCTTTTTCAAACATTTGTTAAAAATGCCTATTTTTTGCGAGCGCGTCTTTGAAATGATCGATGTTTTAACTTGCATACTAATTTTTTTCCAAACTCTTCTACAATGCCCAATCAAATAAATCTTGTTCCTTTGTCATCTTTCAATACGAAAAATTAAAACAAATAAACTTACTGAAAAAGTAAAAAAACAAATAAAAATAAAATAACACCCAAAGGCCACAATGCACCAAATGTCCTTATATAATTTACCAAGGTAATAAATATACGCAGAGAGTTAATGTTTTAATTACCTTGAAGAGTTAATAAAATTTATTTTTGATTTTATCGGAATTATCCTTTCCTTTGTGAAAATAATTCAGAAGTTTTTCTTTCCGTCTGCTTGAGCGAGAATTCCTATAAATGCAAACCGATATCGTATCCTGTTTTCCATCTAAGAGCAAGAAATGTTTTTATTCGAAGCTACATAACAGCACCAGGTGCCCTAAGGAAAGAAGGAAAGAGGGGAAACACAATAAAAGGAGGAAATATCTAAGGATTTGAGGAGTCAGATGCAATCGAATACAGTAGGAAGGAGAGAAAGTCTCTAAACGTGAATTGGGAGGTTCACGAGTTCCAAAGAGAGAATTTAGAGAAAAGTATTCTAGTCGCTAATTTGCTTCTCGCATAGGTGCCCAGTTCTAGGCATTATCAAGGGGAGTTAAGGAAATTTTATCTATGAAGAGCGCTCGCAAATCCAGGATTAGAATTTCCGCTGACTATACACGTGCAAGGGGTAGAAAGTCTTTCCCAGAAGTGTAAATAAATCATCGTAAAATGGTGTGGTTCCCTAAATACAACTACCTAATTTGTTGCCTCCAAATGCATTCAGATAGATTGTAGTATATTCGCTCATTTTTAAATTGGTGACGATTTTGCTTTTAAAACAATGAGACTTATCTCTTTTACTAAATAGCATATTTCAGTCTCACCAGTGTAAGCCCTGTAGGGGACTAATACCGTCATTGCTGGAAGATGTTTGCAATTTCCAATTGCCCCCTTGCTACACCCACCTTTTAGCCTTTTATTTGACCTTGTTGCCCGATAGCAACGACTCTTTTTTCATTTTTTTATCACGATCTTCAGCGCTGTACGAAAAGCATTTTCTTAGGTGTGTTTCTCTTTTCGACTGGTGTATGATGAACACTTTTGATGGAGAACAAGAGATTTTTCAAAATACCTTTTAAATCTTTTATCTGTGTTTAATGAATAGGCGTGTGTTTGATGGAGGGGAGAATCCCTCCGGCTTTCTTTTCTTTCCTTAATCGGATTCTAGTGAATGCCATTGACAGGAGGGAAGGAGGTTTCAGTGATATTTTCATTTTTTCCCTTTGTTCAGTATCTACAGATTTCCTTCTTTTTTTTATAACAGTGGAGTTAATTGTTGCAAAACCCATAAATAAACATCATCTCTGCATATTCCATATTACTGGAACGATAAGGCATTGTCTCCAGTTTCTTGCAAAATGAATGAGGAATCTGACACTTGCAACCTGAATCTACTCTTGGCGGAAAAGGGAGGCTGTTTATAGTAACAAGTAAAGTGATCACCTACATCCACCTACCCATAGCCATGTGATAACGGTTATTTTAAAAATTCACCTCACCAACACGCGATGCCTTAAAATTGCATGTCTATAGAACATTTTCCGCTCAAAATGACTTTTTCTTTCATTTCCTCCAATATTTGCATAAAATCGTGTTACACCCTGCATATATTCATAATGGCTAAGATGATTTCTTAAACTCACGATTTCCCTACACATTTTGTTGTGTGTGTGTGTGCGTGTGTGTGTGTGTGTGTGTGTGTGTGAGAGAGAGAGAGAGAGAGAGAGAGAGAGAGAGAGAGAGCGAGCATGATTTAATTTTCTCTCTGGAAGAAAGTTTTCATGAATGTCAGCAGTATTTTAATCAGCGAGTGAGTTTGGTAATATTAATAGGCAGGGACAGATTCAATGATACGTCTAGATAATTACTCAGTACCTGAGGTGTCTTTAAACTTGAAGACACCGACGTCCTCAACGTGTAGTAGATATATCTCCCAGTAGTGCTTGAGTCATAACTCCGTCACAGATGCCTCAAAGGCAACGCCAAACAGACGTATAACTTTCACCGGCTGTGAATGAACGTCCCAATAACCGCTGGAGGCGACATGAGCCTGCGTTATGAGCATTACAGATTTCGTCCCTGGAGCTTTTGGGAATTGTCATTAAAATGATACTGGTGAGACATATCACTTGAAAGAGCGAGTTGTCGACGCCAATTTCAATACCACAGCGCCCAGGAACGTATATCATTGCACTGATTCACTTTCTCATCTCAAGATTGCGAATCGGAGACTGATTGGATTATGACTGCTATGTCACAATCCACACTCACCCGTTAATATCTCACCTTCACTTGTTAACAGGATGAAATGGCGCTTGAAAATATCAAAGTAAATCAATCACTGCCTAGTGAGTGAATGAAAACCAGTATATGAGCGAACTCTGCAATAAAAAAATCAGCAACAGCTTAAAACGTTCATAAATTAATCTCATTTTTGATCGCGATTCGACTCTTAGTATTATATATAAAAATAACTTATTCATTGTGAAGAAGTTTATCGGCATAGTTTTTTGTGTTTTAATACATTGCTGATTGAATTTTTGTCTTGGATTCTATATTAATTTAAAATGTTGAATTTTTATGATAATGTCACATATTTTACCTATTTTTACGCTCACGGTTCAGTGTTTCTACATTATCTTGATATTTTTAGCGTGAAACCTGGGAAATATTCCGAATTAATTAGGAAGCACTCTATTTGAAGGTGAACAGGGGAGAAATGGCGGTGTTAGTGTAAAATTAGAGGCGGATTTTCGATAAAGGACTGAAAATCTATAATTTTTTTTTTTTTTTTTTTTTTTAGAGAGACCTAAATTAAGAAACCTTTCTTGTCTAATTTGTTGCTATATCAAGTTCGACTCAAAATTCATTTCATCCGTGTAAAGTTACTTCTTCCTTAACATTTCAAGATTACGAATTAACCTTTATGTCTCAAGTAAAAGAAAAAAATATTTAGGAATAAATAGAAAAAAAAAAAACTGAAATTGTTTTAGCTGTCAGTACTGAACTCGGTGATTTTCGAGCTTTATCCACATTAATCTACCAGTGGAGACAGGAATGTTATAGATTCTAAGCAACACATTGCTAAATCGCAATGACCTTTTACTTTTTTCCAGCAAGAGAAAAGTAGTACCATTCACTACCAGCCTTGAAATTAAAAGCCAATACTAGAAGTTTATATATATAATATTATAATATATATATATATATATATATAATATATATATAGATCTGGTAGAATATATTATTTATAAATATATATAAATATATATATATATATATATATATATTATATATTATATATATATATATATATATATAACTACTCAGAATAACATTGATACGATACTAAAATATAATTTTTCGGTCTTAGAAACTTTAGTTAAAACTCATAACTGTTATGGAGTCAATGCAAAATGATAAATTTAAAAAGAATGCTAGACACTTGACAGCTGACATAACTAAAAGAATCACTATGAAAATGTTTCACAAAGGACCCAGCCGCACACATATACATATATGCTTACATCCAAAAGAAAATGAAAATTTCTCCTTGTGTTTCAGCGCGATGGTACAATAACCACCGCTCCCGTCAAAGTTATTTTTCCACCCTTTGCTTCCCTTTAACCCCAAAGGCTGAAGAAGAAAATACATAGAAGCCTTTTTATAGGCAGCTGGAGATGAAAGGGACAACTACGTCGGTCACTATTTGTCAAAGTTTAACAATAACAACTCTTATCGGGTTGGTTAAGCCTTTCAGAAAAGGGTAGAAGTTTTATTTTTCTTACTTCCTTCACCTCAGTCTCTCCATCTGTGCATGCTTCGGGTTAACTTTGTCTATCAAGGGTTATTTAGTGAAAATAACTCCCAAATGTAAAAGAGAGAGAGTTATAAAGAACAAAATAAAATATGATTGGAAAAAAGTTAATAATAATAATATTAAGGGCAACTTTGTGAACTACTACTGGAGCTTCTAAATAAGTTATGAAACATTTGTGAACATGTAGAACAAGAAATAGAGAAGAGGAAGATTATCAGGGCAATATTTGCAGGTGTCTGTGAGTCTGCATGCTTGTGCTCGAACATTCACCATGTAAAACCTTCTGAGCAGATTAAACTAGAACTTCATGACATGAAACTAACGGTATCCACCAAAAATATGGGAAGAAAGGAATAACCCCATAATCAGATTTTTCGGTGGGCTAAAAATCAAATAGTGAAGAAAACCTTCTGAGATATTCGTCAGTAAAGTCTTTGAACCTTTATACTTAATATCTACATTTTCGCCGACGTGAACAAAGCATGAATGATATTAATGTACTCTAACATTTTCTTTTTAGATCCTTCTAAGTCTAATGTTCGGGGTATTGTTTCAGACAACTTGTTTTAATTTTGCATTTTTATTTAGAACAAGGAAATAAATATTTCTTGCAAAAGACTAACTAATGAGTAAGATGTTCTTTCTTATTTCTCTGTTAGATTCGACCCAGATCCGTATGATATTGGGACATTTCTTTCCCAGCTTTAAGAAATATTCCGATATTTTGCGATGACCTCTTTACGTACCCATGCAAATAAACTTAAGCCTTCTCATCAGAAATAAAACTTACTTCATACATCATATGCTTGAACGACGAAGTCGAGTTTCGGATTTCTGTCTGGGAGATATTTCATTTCTACACCTCCCTTCATCATATTGGATGAATCTGGATTCCTCTTCACAGACACCGAAATGATGATCAGATGCTTTGTTTCTTGGATGTCTTACACGTCTGAACCACTACTGTATAGTTCCATCAGCCCTTTAATCTATCATTTTGATGTCCAACCTCTCTAACTGCTACTCGTGTCGATCGTGAAATCCATAATTTCTGTAAATCTTTCTGTTTCTTCTCGTTACTTTTTAATGAATAGATCTTCCAACAAACATTTTGAAGGTCGATTTTTTTTAGATCATTCGGATAAAGTAAGCAGAGTGCTCAGGTGCGTTCTTTGGTATAACGTAAAATTGTCTAAATATTTACAGATATGCAATAAAAATATGTGGTATATGTTTTTTTTATTATTATTTATATTATTGCATATAGTAAAAAGAATATGGACAAAATCTAAGGCCCTAATAATTTTTGGGTGAGAAAACATCGTTTCCAACACCTACCTTCCAAGATGATTTAAACTGAAGAAACAGTAGTTACTAAGCTATGAATGTTAAAATTTTGTATTCCTCTTATGCCATTTTTCTTCTGGTTGATTGGTTCGAGTCCGGAAGTCTACATCATTCCTCATATTGAACTTCACTACTTTACATTAGTTATAGGCAGCCATTGACCAATGTCCCTTGCTGGCAAAAAGCCCGGCTCAGTCTGCATCAACCATTACCTCTCATATGTAACTGAAATTAAAAGACTATCTTCGGAGCCTTTGCTTCTTCTCATAGAAGAAAAAACAATGAAGTAGTTTGGGGTTTTACATCACATGTGGCGGGTACATGTGTCCATGTGCTGTGGAGAGAGATGAGCTTTTAATATTTTTTGCTGCTCACCTATTCGTGTGTGGATTTTCATGCGTGAGAGCACACTAGGCTGGGGGGGGAAGAGAAGAAGAGAGAGAAGAGAGAGAGAGGAGGAGAAGAGAGACGAGAGAGAGAGAGAGAGATCATTAAATGATCTCTGTCACTCTCAGAATAGTTTCCGGGTTTCCGTTTGAAGAATTCTGGTAAGAATAACAAACCATTATTTGAAAAGCTGACGGCAGCACAAGATATACTGTACTTTTATATGTGGAAAGGTATCTCATAAAATATCTTCATTATTTTAGGAATCATTAAGTTTATTTTACTACCTTGAATGTGGAGTCGAGCAAGAGCGCGAATATAGAGATGGGACGTTAGTTTACTTACGAGTAAATTTGATACTCAGTCATTCGGAAAAAAACCGTATTAAAAAATCCTTTCCTAATAAAGATGAAAATTTAATATTTACCAACGTAACGATATGTGCACAAATAAATATCGTGAGATCTCGGCGCCTTCCACTGATTTGAGAAAAATATCATCTCTAGATATTGCTCCCATTGATTTTTCGATTGCCTATATACCGTTCGTTCCCTATATTTGCTGACATAAGGAATGCTGTTACGATTGTCATAGAATAGTCTTCCTCTCAAAGTTTGTCTCGCTAACTGCATTACAGTGCTCCAAAACTTAATAGCCTCTATCCTTTCGTATTTTGGAAGATAATAATGAACATTTTATATTATTTATTGCTGATATTGAGATTTTATATTGGTCAAATTAGCTTTTCTCCAGATATAAGTATAAAATATTCGGTTTATGGTAGGGGGAGTACATTTTTTTTATCCTGGAACTCATTTTCGGAATTTCAATCATTTTATTTGAAGTTAATTTTTTCAAGTCTTTCGTTTGTTTCTCTTTTATATCATAGAGTATTTTATGCAAGGTTGAAATTACACTAGAATAATAAAATAAAGTAATTAAATTCCCAAGTAAATGTTAAAGCTATAAGTTAAGAGAAAGCTAGCGATCTCTCTCTCTCTCCATTACACGTTAAAAAAAAAAAAAAAAAAAAAAAAAAAAAAAAAAAAAAAAACGAAGAGGGATATGGCTGAATCCTCAGTCTCTCTCTAACACCCTTGAATGTTGAGAGGTTGAAATAAATTAATTGAAAGGAAAACGTAATTAAGATATGGGTATCAAAAGAAACCCAGCCCCGCTCTCTGTCTTAAAAACACACACAACAGACATACACACTCTAGCCCCAAGACCAAACTTAAGTCGGCCATGCACGTACGCGACTGGCACGCTGATTTCATAGCGACTGGCACGAACCGGTCAGTCTTTATCGTGTATGGGGGCTATTGGTGCCGGTCCTGTGGAGCCAGGCCTGCCCCGTCGTCCTTTCAGCATGTTACACTGATTGGCGCGTCTCGCTGCGAGTGTTGGGAAGGACTGAGGCAAAGTTTCAACCTGTACAATACCTGTATATGAGTACTAAAGACTCGGTCGCCCAGTTTCCTCGTGGGAGTCGGGTCAGTGCTGCTGTTGTGAAAGGATGTCGCCGTCAGTCAAGTATTTACCTCACGATTTCATTCGTGATTTTTTGGACCTGTACAGAGCTCTTCCATGCTTGTGGAAAATACGAAGTCCGGATTACTCCAACAAAGTAAAAAGACAAGCAACTTATGAGCAATTCCTGTCATATTGGAAAAAAAATAGAAAAGGATGCAAACAGATTTTGTGAAAGCCAAAATTGCCAGCCTTTCATGGTATCTTCTAATATAAATTAGTTTTACAATTAATTTGTAAAACATTTTAAAGGATAAAGGAGGAAATAAAAACATTTCACACGTTTTATCGATATTCAAATACCTTCATCTCCAGAGTCAACATAGATTCCTGTTATACGAAGTAAAGTACGTTTAAGAGTGATATATTTCATATCACCTTGAGAAAGAGAGAGAGAGAGAGAAACATTCTAAAACGCAGGTAAACCTCTGGGTAGGTTAAATAAAATGAAAAGCTGAAAATCGTATTGTATATTCAGAGGTCCTCACAAATTATAAACATGGATTCCGTTACCCGATTACTGCACCTGAAGCAGCAATCAAGATTAGGAACACCCCAATCACCATCAGCCATTCTTAAATATTTTATATAATTTTTAGGGTTATTTTCCTTTAATTCTTTCAATTAAGTCACATGGTAAAACCTTTCTTTCTTAGCCATGGTTTCATCAATACTTTACGATTTTTCTTGCATATTTCATGCTCGTATTCGTCTTGCAGGAGTGCTATTATCATTATTGCACTTATCTTCCTTTTACTTTGTGCCATGATTTAAAACCACTCACCATATCAAGACACTACCAGACTGAAAGGAACACGCCCGCTGCATATTAACTCTGCCCTCTTAAACTGCGTAGAGCAAGTCCTCTTCGTGT
>NC_087220.1:5731600-5756600 GCF_015104395.2 Macrobrachium nipponense
ACTATTTTATATTTCTGGGGGTACAAAGCTCAGATTGCACTTTGAAGAATGTTTTCGGAGATGATTCATGTCGTCTTAGTCATTTGAGATTCCAAAATGAATAACAATAATCATATTCATGAAATAACCACCAGAACTGACGGCAGTTTTACAGTTTCATCACATATAACATAAATCTAACAGTGAAAATTACACCTTGATATCCTTCCATTAGGGAGCAAGAATTTCTGATGACATTTGACTTGCAGATCTTTGATGAAATTTGCGACACTTTTGGTTAAAAAGAGATTAGACGCTGCAATATCCATCAAGGACATGGAACTTAAAAATTTTACTTCTCTTCCAAACTTGGGTTCAAGTTCTTTAGTTTAAAGAAACAGTCCCAGATTATTCACTTTCTTTTGTAAATTGATAGAGGTCTCCCATTTTACTTATTCATTGATTCATAACCGTTCATACATATTTTTAAATGTTTTCCATTTCTCATGTGTTATTGCATGTTTAAAATTTGTAAGTTAATGCATGGCCTTTTCACTCAATAATAATAATAATAATAATAATAATAATAATAATAATAATAATAATAATAATAATAATAATAATAATCAATAATAATAATAATAATAATAATGATACTAATAATAATAATAATAATAATAATAATAATAATAATAATAATAATAATAATAATAATAATAATATTTTACTGATATGTATTTCATATATTATGGGAAGAAAGTTTTAATAGAATCCTAGATGATTTTATCAACCACTGTCGTTCTGATCAACAATAAATAAATCTATTAAAATGAAAAATAATTAATGGTCGCTAAAAGAGCACAAGGCGTTAATAATGATACTAGAAGGTGATTACGTTTAAGGAAACGTTTGAGTATTTCAACCTGATTATGGATATTTTCTGGTGCAGGACTACAAGGTAAATAGTAGATGGAGAGTATAAATTAAATAACAAGCAAAAATTTTTCATAAACCTTTACCCAGTTGTCCCTCTAATAATTCTGTCTAAATGAATTAAATGTTTCGTTTGTATATTTTAAATAACTGTCTTGTACAATATAGGAAACAAAACATACAATTACCCTTCAATTAATCGGATGTAGTTGATATGATCTTTTCAAGCTTATTTCGATTCCTTTCTTATTAATATTACATTTCATATAATTCCGTTACACCTAACCAGCAAAGCTTCCTCTAAAATAATCAGGTAGCTAACTCGCTGCACTGAACAATTACACAATCAAGACCGCCACAAACTATTCATCAATTAAGGACACCTTTTAAACTTGCTTGCTGCTGTTCCCCTCTATTACCTATTCAGAGCTGACCTCCTCCTCCTTCAATTTCCTTTTCCATGAACGTAAAGTGATTATCAGACCAAGAAGTAAATTGTTTTCCATCTTTTAATTGGATTTGTCTAGACATGAAGCGCACACACCCACACCTATACGTTACTTTCTCACGTGAACGAAGCAACTATATATATATATATATATATATATATATATATATATATATATATATATATATACACACATACATACAATACAGGTTTGCACGAAATCAGCCAGTGGGTTCCGGATGAGTTGGAGTGTAAGGAAACACCAACGTTATTTGTATCTGCCATTCAAATCAGGGAGGGTATTGTCGACCTCCCTCAGGCATCCTTTTATGAAGGTAAGATGGACTCGATGACTAATATATAAGTCAGGGGAATTGAAAAGAAAATTGTCTACGCATTCAAGTATACAGTCTTCACGCCGATCTGTGGCTAATTATGTCCTACTGGATGTTCCATCATCTTACTGCCAAATATTGGTAACTATTATTCTGGAAGAAAGTCTCCAGAAATATCATTAAAAAGCAAATAAAAATCTCCTGGTTAATTGTTAGATATCTAGAAAGAAATAACAGTAGCATGCTAGGGGAGTTTTCAAGCCTTCGCCTCTTGCATATACACCAGATGTCGTCTGCTCCCTCCCTTGCGGCTTGTCGCCCCACATTTGCCTCCACTATCCTGGAGACATATCCTTCCGCTTGACTAGAAAGTCATCTTATACTACTGTCCGATTTCTCATCTCTCTCTCTCTCTCTCTCTCTCTCTCTCTCTCTCTCTCTCTCTCTCTCTCTCTCTCTTCTTTAGTCATGAGGCTAAGACCTGGTTAAAGCCTCCTCTGTGTAGACACGTCCTGCAAGCTACGGGATTTCTAAACTTTACCTTCATGTCACGAGGAAATTGGATCTTGGTCAGACTGTTTCTCTAGCCGTTCACAGTGAGGGGAGGAGGTAGTATACCATGGTCAAGTAAAGAGGCGGATACGGCCTCTTCCATCATTGTTAAACCAGTAACAAAAGTTTTGTTGAGTATGTTCCATGATTCACATTGGTCAACTATTCATTCTGATGGTAACCGAATTTTATGGTGTTCAGTGACCTTTAATCTCTCTCAATGGGGATTATTTTATCTGGTCGGTATTATAAGACTGTCACAAGCACAATGAGTCTGATAAAAAAAAACACATACACACAAGCAAATTCTTAAAGTAAATGGTTGTAAGGAAAAGAAAAGCTCAAATAGCAAACATTACAAACACTTAGGCAAAAAGTAATTGCTTATGATTTTAAGAATAAAGATTTTCACCGCTTGCTACCAGTGCTTAAAGATTCCGAGCTTTTGCTTAGAGACCCAGCTACGTGAATGTGTTTCAAACATTCCAGATGGGTCCCACTCACTGGTGTATATATGTAGTAGCTCTTTTGAGTTTTCTGGTTAGTCTGGCCTTGATTCGAAGTTAAGGATATCCAGGAACTGTTATCCTTTTTGATTATTTATAATTTTTTGTCCCCTATTGCACTAAAATCAAACTCATTCTGCCTGAAATAACTGAGTTGCAATCAAAACCGGACTATCCAGAAAACTCAAAAGAGCTACATAATTGCACCAGTAAGTTGGGCCCATCTGGAATGTCTGAAACACATAAGTCGCACGTAGCTGGGTCTCTAAGCAAAACCTCGGATTCCTTTAAGCATAGGGAGCAAACGGTGATAATATTTATTCTTAAAATATTGAATAGATCATAAAACGATAGACTATTCCCTGGCCCTCATTTAAAAGATATTTCTCCTCTTTAATCCTATCTGCTTTATTTTTTGTTCAGAGAGTGTGTGTGGTTTGTGCTAATGTCATATTCTAATCGGGTCTCTCAAGGTATATATTTGTCATTATCATTACAAAATTACAAATCCTCAAAATTAACTAGGCACAAAATACTTTGAGGAACCTGATTAGAATATGACATAAACAAAAACCATACATACTTTCTGATCTAAGAAAATAAAATAGTATAGGATTAAAGCCAAGAATTACCTTATGTGAAGGTATCACAAGCTGTTCTTTTTAGTTTCACTATAAACTCGAATTGGGGTATATTTTTCCTATAATTCAATTTGGTGTTCATTCAGTTACAGCGCGTAATATAGGATTAAATAGGGTTTTTTTTAAAGATCGATGACTTCCCTTTCATTCGGTAAACACAACAACTTTCATTGTACAGTGCAGTTGAATATCATGTTTACATAAATCTGAAATGACTATTGCAGCTCGAGTGATTATGACTGAAAATGTTATTTTTACTGAGTGACTGACATGACACGTAATTAAAACTTAGACGTTCTTTGAATATTTCGAAATATAGGTCACGGTGGTCTATTAACAAACTTGTCAGTAGCAGTTGAGATTTTGAAGAGTACGAAATGAGAAAGTTGAACAGTCCTTCCGTCTTTTTCAATAAAATATTTTTGTGTTTGATAATGAAAGGAAAAAAGGCAGGCCATACAATGAGCCACAGATTGACGTCATAGGTCACTTGAAATATCAATTTCTTTCAGCATGTAAAGACAAAGTTCAGGGGCCACTACAACTTGCACTCTATAGACACAGCCTTAAAAAAGTCAATTTACTTAATAAATAAAATCAAATTCTTAACTAATAACAGAATCGACGTAGTCCTTAGTAAAATTGATTCCAGATAAAGATAAAATAGCAGGTTCAAAACAATAATTAAATATTTCCAAAATGAACAATAGCTGATGAAATATATCGCTATAATAAAGCAAAACTTTTCTGAGTGTACTCTTAATGAAGTGGCTCTCTCTTACCCTCGTTTATGGATGGTCATTATATGAGGCCATGGCACAAATTGCCTCAATTGGACGTGGAAATACTTTCAAAGACAAACAAATAAAGAAGAAAAAAAATAATATAGTTGGGCGGCATACCTTAAAAATTTTGGTCGAATGAAACATCCACACAGTTAGAATACTACAATACAAAGATTTTCAGTCCAGGGACCATCCCAAAATGCGGCATAGTGGCCGCCATGGCGGATCTGTTTTGTTGAATTTCTACATAACCAGAATAAATATCACGATGATTCAAGTACCTATACCTACATTTTTGGGGCCAAGGAATCATATAGTGTAACAGATATTCATTAATATATGGTGTATATCTTTATAAAAAGGATGTTAACCACTGAAAGACAATATTTCACAAATAGAGTAATGGAGATATCAATGCAATTGAAGGACAACATCCTTTTTTATCTCTTCAGTCCTTGTTACTTTGCCCTTTTGTATGTTAACTAAGGCTGATGTCCCCAGTTATAATCTTTACTGTCTGGATTTGGGTTTCAAATTCCTTTATGCTATTGCCATGTAGCTTGATGTCGTCCATGAACATCAGCTGTTTAATTCTGTTGCTTCCGTTCTTGAGTTGGTGCCCTGCACATTTTAATTTTTAGGAAGCTGATGGTGTTTTCATCTGCCCCATATATGTTAAGGCATTCTATTAGCCACCTGTGTGGCATCATGTCGGAGGAGCCTTTCTTGTAGTCAATCCTTACCATATTTAGGTTGGTTGTCCTTCTGTTTATGTCAGTGAGGGATGGTGTTTGTATCCTCTAGGTAATTGTATAGCCTTTCACTGATAATACCTAATAGTAACTTCCGCATTACTGGTAGGCAGGTGATAGGCCAGTAGTTTCTTGCTATATTTCCTTTGTTCTTTCCTTTCTGTGCTAAGAATGTTCTCACTGTGGTCATTCATTCGGGCAAATGGCGGTTTGTAATACAATGCTGGGGTTGTTCTGATATTCGTGGGTGTATGACCTTGAAGTTTTTGAGCCAGTATCCAAGGACTTCATCAGGACCTGGGCCTTTCTAGTTAGAGATTTTCTTTAGTTGGTGCCTGATTGTGCCTGTCGTAATCTTGGTGAATCTTTGTTTTTTCTCCCCATTCCTCCTGCCTTTACTTCCTGTTGTGTGATACCACATTGCTACGTATGTTTTCCTAGAGTCTCTTACTTGGTTAAGCTTCAAGAATTTCCTGATATTTGCCTTCATAGTTGGCTGTATTGTCTTTTCTGGTTGATTCCGAATAGTTTGTCCTGTAGGTATCCTGTTCAAACCTCTGGTTTGTAATTTCCATTGTGTTGTTTAGATCCTTCCCTAGCGCTCTGTATTTGTCGTTCAGTTTTTATTTGTTTTCCTACACTGATATATGGGGCTCATTATTCTAGCTATATTTGGATTAAAACAGTGGTACTATTTTGTATATATATATATATATATATATATTATATATATATATATATATATATATAAACAACGTGTATAAAATTTATATAAAACATTCTCTGCAAAAGCTTTTAGTCTTTGGAACTAAAATTCGATTATAATAGAAAAATATTTTAGCATTCCTACCTGTATATATATTCTGGGAACGGTGTCCTATGATCATTACATTTATTATTATACACGAAGTCTGGCATACTATTTACCATGTCATGAGGCTCGCTAACTGCGGCTGTCATTACGTAGCTCAGTGAGTCTAGTCAGTGGCCTGGGTAACTTTGCCCGAAGCTAATTGTATAATGCATGTTCCTGTTATTAAAGATTTTCGTTTCAAATTACTGCAATTCAGTTATTAATAAATCGAAATTATCATTGTGTCAAAACGTAGTTGACAAACAATGGTTCTAAAATAAACGCCGAAACTGTCTTTTCACTTACTAAAAAAAGAATGAATTTAATTTTTAACAAATTAATTTTTGAAAGTAAGTATAATCAAGTTTGCGATTGCCACTTATATGTTGTTGTTCAGTTATTTGTAATAAACATTAGGAATTAGTTACAGTTCTGATCTCTACCTAATAATAAATTACTTATAAAAATTTCCGAGTAAAGAGGAAAATTAAAATTTTCAATATTGAGAGAGATATGCTCTTATATTGCTAATGAAATTCCGTCGTCCTAAGCTGCACTAAATACTTCTTTGCATGAATAACTCAAAAGGAGAGCAAAGAGAAAGGATTTTGTTTTGGACAGGTAAACCCCTTGGTAAATAGATTGTTCTCGAAGCTTTGATACTATCTCAATTATAAAAATCTGAATGCAATAATATGCTGCGAAACTAAGTTTATTTTCCATTTCTCTCACTTTTTTTTTTTATACTTACTAATTTTGAATAAAAGCTGTTAAGAGAAATGTACAATGCTTTATCTTAACAGACTTACGAGTCGGATGTAAAAAAAAAAAAAAAAAAAAAAAAAAGATATTTGAAAGAATAATGTTCGCATCAGCGGTATCATATTCATGTAACACTTAATAATCTCTCTCTCTCTCTCTCTCTCTCATGCACATACATATGCGACTAAACGTAACTTTTTTTATCTGATCGTGAATGAAATTACCATTTTCCACAACCTATCCTCATTGCCATCTTTAGTATGATATATATATATTAAAAAACGCTATAATTACAATGGCTCTCTGACGAGTAAATTAAATTTTACAATTTGATACAATCGTTCTACTCATTCAGGCTTCTCACTATAAAGGCTTAAGTCGAGTGTGGATGATTATCAATTTGGCCTTTTTTAACTTTTCTTTTTAAGGGAAAATATAAATATAAACACAGGAGAGTAGGTCTACAGTAAAATAATCTCTTTTCAATAATCCCCGGATATTAAACCATTTCAAGGGAATAAACATTTCCATGAATATTCAATTGCGTCTCCGTCTCACGGCTGAACACGAAAGCTACTGATCAACACCGAGTTTCATCTTCTTCCTGATTTGGTTTAATTTTAAGTCTTGACACGTTCCAGCGAAAACGTCTTAAATAGCTGCACTGCATCAGCAACGTAAAAGAAATACATAAATTATGTTTTCTTATTTCATAATACGTCTATTATTGCCTGATATGGCAAATTCTCTTATGTCTTTCAGGACTGGTATAAGAAAAAACATTCTCTCATCGTATACAGTAACAGACAAACCGAGGGTCAGTTCTTCAGAGCCAATGGTTCTCGTAACGATCCTTAAACGAGACCCCGACTTTCTAATTTAAAAGTTAGAATTATTGAGAGAGAGAGAGAGAGAGAGAGAGAGAGAGAGAGAGAGAGAGAGAGAGAGAGAGAGAGAGAGAGAGGTGCAATTTTACTATCGTATCCTGCAATGGAAGTTCTTCGCGCTATTTTCCAAATAGCTGTGGTCTTCTCAGTTTTAGTTTGCCTCTTGTATTACTTTGAGCTTCAAAGCTTAACGTCGTAAACGATCTACTCTCCACCAACAATATCGCTACTTTTATTAATATGAAGTAGTTGAACTATTTTTGTCTGTTCGTAGCTTTCTCAGAAACAAATATATGGCCCTATGTAGGGATACGAAAAACAACGGCGAAAATGCTTTTATGCTATGAAAACCAGAGGGTGATTTGATCAGGAATTCGATGTATGAAATACCTCATAATATTAAAACTATATTACACAGGTCACCAGACGACATGTGAATTCCACTTCTGTGAATTGTCAGAGTATTGAAATGACCGAGATACAGCATGTCTTCTTTATTATGAGTGATATCCAGATATACTCAGATGAATTTTTACTGGGTCTTGATATTTTGTTTTGGTTAAAAATAGTTTCTTTGGAAATCCAGACTCAAGGACTTCTAATTTCCTATAGGTGACACCTCTGGAACAGTTGGAAACATGGAATGAGTAAACTACAATTGATTTTTTTTAGTTTCAAATGAAAGCTCCAGTCAAATAATTCTTCTTAATGATAACCATTTTGCCTTCATCAAGGATAATAGAATTAAATCTATGTTAATCTTTTTAATGGACTTGAGTTCTCATTGGGACATTTTGTACAGTGGCTGTTTTTCAACATTGTTATTATCCGTAATAACAAGTTTTTTTTCCCTCTAACTATTTCCATTTCAGAAAACCTGAAAAAGAGTGAATGTTGAAAATTTTCATGGAAAGGCCTCGTATTGTAAAATCATTTACAACTACATTCTGGCTCTCCTCCATTTAGATGATGAGGAGGGCGTTAAATTCATCTCTTTTTTTTTATTTTATTTCTATTTTAGTTAATTGATGTACTGATTTATTTTTATTTCATTTATTTTTTTTCCGTGCAAGCCTGAATCCGAAGTTTTCGAAGGCAGAAGGCTCTCAAACAATTCCAGGTGGAAACACGTTTTGTCGCAAATGTGATTTATCGTCTATTAATTTACATTCCCATTCTTCTTTGGTCAGCTATTTGACGCCCTCTCTCTCTTTGCTTATTATTTCCGAATGTCGTGATAAGTATCAGGATTAATTCCTTACTGTGACCATCGCCGATTAGTGTTTTACCCCTCTTAGAAAGAAACTCCTGCACTTAGGACGTAATCGCCAAGGAGAAAGCCGAGATCGAATTAATAAACATGCGTAGAAAATGAACACTACTCATTAATTAATTCAATGGAGTCCGATGTGACTGCCAGGGATGCCAGAGCATAGGATGATCTTTCCTGCTGTAGATTTTCCAACAGCCTTTAATGAAGTCGAGTTCTCAAGACTGCTGGGCCTTGACCCAGCCTGACAACCTACACATCTCTTGAAAATGGGCCACAGATAGGGCCTGAAAGTACTCGAGTGTGGGGTAAAATTAAATGTAAATACTTAGAAGTAAACACGTTACACAGTGATTTTGTGGGTTTCTTTTTCAGTGTGTAGAATGCTAAGCTTCACAGGGCGTATTCGTGTTCCTTCTTGGCAGTCATCTTTCAACCTCTGTATTATCTTTTTGAAACCTCATTTATTTATATAATTCATTTCTTGAAAACCATACACTTGGTCAATGATAATTATATAATTGCAGGTATGCTCGGCACTATAATATTAGCTGTAGCCTTCTGAGTTGAATGTCATTAAACTGAAAATTATATTATAGAAATATTGATTTTTTTTTATAAAACAATACCGTATGCCAGAAGATACAGAGAATGACGCTTATCATCTAGTTTATTGTTCAGTTTACTAGATTTTATTAACATTATTGCAAAAATTAACATTTACTTGTACCTTTTCAACACTGTCAGGCTATAATGGTAATTGGGACGCTGCATAGCATGGTATGACGAAAAGCTTCCAATAACAAAAAGAAAAAAAAAATGTATTGCGTAAAGTTTATCAAACGCTACAAACTTTGTTTTTCTCAAATCAAGTTTCCGTAAATTCTACATCAACAAGGCCAGACCCAATAGTTCATAATTATTTAAACGTTATTGTGCTCTAGACAATACTTAATTATTCTGAATAAAGATATGAAAAGAGTTCTACAATAGTTGAGATCCTCAACAGAATTTGATTTAGTTTTTGTTTCTGCGACAACATATATAATCGATATATGGCAACGCTATCTATGTTTTCTAACATTGCCACGGAATTCAGTAAAATTGGGATTGAATAATTCTCTCCTATGTAAAAAATATAGGAGACAATTAGGCAATCCCAATTTTTACACCATTACAAAAGTGGGATTCTAAGAAAAATAAACCTCAAAAGTACTTTACACTAAAAACCTGAGGGGTGCATTGCATCAGTCAGTATTTTATAACCAAAGTATCATGTCAAATGAAGATATTGTGTGGGACTAATTTACAGGGGGTTGAAGGGTCAATGAGTTTCTATTTACCTAAAGAATTTAGTAATAAAGATGTGATTTTAATCTTATTCTGTTCCTGAATAAAATTAAAATACACAAGCTTCTGCTGCGGGATTATTTAGTTTCTATAAGGAGGCTATTTTTCCTGTTTATCAGGATTTTAGAAGTTACTAAAAACGTTTGCAAAATGATGTTTGCTGATCTTGATGCCAGTTACATTATGCATGACATATGATTGCTTCACGTAAGTCAGATTAGGCCACTAGTAGGATGCTGCTATAAGCTCCAATCTTTTTCGTTTTTTATCTGCTAACAATTTCATATGGTAAATGGAGGAACTCTTCTTCAATTTCTTTTTCAATCTGACTTCAGACGAAAAATCTCGTGGGACAAATTCTATTCATATTAATTCTCTGTTCTTTATAAAAAAAAAAAAAAAAAAAAAAAAAAAAAAAAAAAAACTACAAGTGACAAAAATATTGTTTTCCCGTTTTACAATCAAAACTTGAAGTTAACATGTTCATATATATGGAAAATATTTTGATTTTTTTTGTCGATTGTTACTTTTTCTACCACAAACATTCGAAAATGCAAGATAGGAATGGTGACCAAATGTTTCAAAAAATAATGTAATTTGTTCCGTGGGTAATTTCATGATGGAATGGGATACTCATAATAAGATGAGAGAAAGATATGGTTAACAGTAAAACAAGAACATTGTTTTATTAGGCAAGATCATCATCATCATCATATCTTATCGCATTAGGCAAGATATATTGATATTATCTACGAATATAACGAATATCGGTAATTTTGTTACAGTCATTATATGTCTTTAAAAAGAATATAAACTTATCTTACAAGATACAAGTGAAGACGACTTAATGTTATTTAAATTACGATAACTTCTTCAATTTGTCACTTTTCTAAGGGTAAGCATTCACAAATTTGCATGTGCTACAACCCAGCAACCACACACCCCCCCCCCCCCTCCACCCCTTTTCTTTTTATAATGACGAACATACGGTTAACAAAAAAATGACCTTTCTGTGAGCGTGGATGAGCCCTCACTAATAATGCACCGAAAAGAGGTTTCATCTTGGCAATAAACTAATTTTCTCTCTCTCTCTCACTCTCTCTCTCTCTCTCTTTCTCTCTCTCACCCCCCTCTCCCTCTCTCTCTCTCTCTCTCTCTCTCCTCTCTCTCTCTCTCTCTCTCTCTCTCTCTCTCGTTTTGGTAGCAAGAAATATAAAATGGGAAAAATGTTCGAATTGTTGCAAAGAGATGCGCCACAACAGTAATCAGATTCCACCCGGGAATAACCAATCCTTTTGCTCGAAGTTTTCTTTTTTTTTTTTCTCAGGAGACAAATAATTTAGTTGACAGATCATTTGCATTTTTGAATATCCTTGAATAAATGATGAGGGACGGAAGAATCCTACTATAAAATTAATGAATCTGTCAAGCTTTCCGGTTCTGTTTAGTACGTGGACATTATATCTGAAATATTTAGCATATCAGATAATTTTACGATGTTAAAAAATGTATGGTTTTGCTTACTTCGCTGCAAGGCACTGTTTTAGGTGACAATAGGCTCTCTACCCACCTTAACTTTTATTATTATTATCATTATTATTATTATCATCTCAATCATCCTCTTCAACTGGGTGGTTTATATAGTGTGGGGTTCCAGGTAAAATTTCATGAAGATGTAATCAAGTACCAAGACCTTTCCTTGAAAAAAGCCGGACACCATATATGAGGAACAAGCCATGACATTTTCTTGAAAATAATCTCATCATATTTCCAACACCAAAATAAAAATCGAAATACTAATATAACATAACCTAACCTGTCTAGGAACGTGTCAAAAAAAAAAAAAGAGAAAAAAAAAAAAAAACTGGCCGGAGCAATACTAGTAAATATCTCAAGAACTTGATTCGGGTCGCATCCTGCCTCCTTAGGAGTCCATTACTTTTCTCACTATGTGCTCTGTTTCTAATAGCACATTCTTCTGCATGAGTCCTGAAGCTACTTCGGCATCTAGTTTTTCCAGGTTTCTTTTCAGGGATCTTAGGATCGAGCCTAATGTTACTATAGTTATGAATATAACTTCCAATGGCATATCCAATATCCATATCCCTCTTATTTCTATTTTCAGGTCTTCATCCTCATAATTTTTTCTCTTTCTTTCTCACCTACTCTGGTTTCCCATGGTATTGCGGCATCAATAAGTGATACTCTCTTCTTGATTTTATCAATCAACGTCAAAACTTGTCTGTTACCAAGTATCACCCTATCTGTTCTGATACATTATCCCAGAGGATCTTTACCTGATCCATTTCTATCACTCCCTCAAGTTGGTGTTCGCACCACTTATTAGTAAAGCTGGCGTTTCTTGCACAGGATCCGTTGGAGGGCTTTTGCTACTGAATCAAACCTCTTTTTGTACCGGTTCTGTGCAAGTGCCGGCAATTCGTTTGCTATGTGATTATGGTCTCGTTTTTCATATATCTCTTTGCATATGGGTGAGAAGTTATTTCCATCTATCGTTCATTGAACAAATCTGGTTCTTATGACCTGATCTTGTGCCGCTGTTAGCATTCATTCTGTTTCCTTCTCAAGTTCTGCCCTTTGTAGTCATTGCCATGTATCATTGCTGGCCAGTTCGTTAGTCTGTCCTATGCAATGTCCGTGCATTGGTTTGTTGTGTTATTCCTCTGTTCTGTGTGTCATTCTACTGTATTTGTATTTTCTGGGTCTTCGTCTACTTTTAACAGTCCTTCTTCCCATGAACTCCTTAGTCATTATTATTATTATTATTATTATTATTATTATTATTATATTCTTATTTATTGATTTTTATTTTATTCAATTATTATCAATATTATTATTATTCTGTTAAAAAGGATGGCAGAATTAAGCGAGTTGATTTTATATATTGTTTTTTCTATTTTCCTTACAATTCGCTTCTCAGGCTCAGCGATGTTTCTGAGTAACTGGCCAGTATTCATATTGGGAATTTTCAAAAATTATAAATGCTGAAGGAATCTTTTATTAGAACAAGATATAAGGTCCAGGTCAAGCAGGGGTCGTCGTCAGTGCTGGTATTATTCCGTAGGCGTAGTTCAGTTCGGGCCGGGGTCGTCTTAGATTTAAGGGCTGGTATTGGTGCTGGTATAGCTGGTATCACGTGACGTTTCGACCTTCTCGTAGGTCATCTTCTGACGAGTCGGTTGAAGTGACTGTAGCAAGGAAGTTTGCGGAACGGTATTTATAGCGGCACGGACCTAGAGTTGCATTCTCATTGGTCGGGCCGGTCTTGGGCGAAGCCGTGGATCTCGCCTCGAAGGTCTCGGGGATTCTCTCGTGCGAGCGCCACAGTGGTGGCTGTGCGACTCGTCAGAAGATGACCTACGAGAAGGTCGAAACGTCACGTGATACCAGCTATACCAGCACCAATACCAGCCCTTAAACCTAAGACGACCCCGGCCCGAACTGAACTACGCCTACGGAATAATACCAGCACTGACGACGACCCCTGCTTGACCTGGACCTGATATCTTGTTCTAATAAAAGATTCCTTCAGCATTTATAATTTTTGAAAATTCCCAATATGAATACTGGCCAGTTACTCAGAAACATCGCTGAGCCTGAGAAGCGAATTGTAAGGAAAATAGAAAAAACAACATATAAAATCAACTCGCTTAATTCTGCCATCCTTTTTAACAGCATTTGCCTAAAACAGGGTCTTCTACCAAAATATTATTATTATTATTATTATTATTATTATTATTATTATTATTATTATTATTATTATTATTATTATTATTATTATTATTATTATTGTTAAAAAGAATGGCAGAAGTAAATGAGTTGATTTTATATATTGTTTTTTCTATTTTCCTTACAATTCGCTTCTCAGGATCAGCTACGTTTTTGAGTAACTGGCCAATATTCATAGTGGGAATTTTCAAAAAATTATAAATGCTGTAGGTAATCTTTTATTAAAAAAGGATATCAGGTCCAGGTCAAACAGGGGTCGTCGTCAGTGCCGGTATTATTCCGTAGGCGTAGTTCAGTTCGGGGCCGGGGTCGTCTTTGGTTTAAGGACTGGTATTGGTGCTGGTATAGCTGGTATCACGTGACGTTTCGACCTTCTCGCAGGTCATCTTCGGACGAGTCGGTTGAAGAGACTGTAGCAAGAGTTGCACTCCATGTCATTGTGGTCGGCCCAGTCTTGGGCCGGCCCGACCAATGGGAATGTTGCAAGAAAGTCTGTGGTAAGGCTGGTCTTGGGCCGGCCCGACCAATGAGAATGCAACTCTAGGTCTGAGCCGCTATAAATACCGCCCCGCAGACTTTCTTGCTACAGTCTCTTCAACCGACTCGTCCAAAGATGACCTGTGAGAAGGTCGAAACGTCACGTGATACCAGCTATACCAGCACCAATACCAGCCCTTAAACCAAAGACGACCCCGGCCTGGACTGAACTACGCCTACGGAATAATACCGGCACTGACGACGACCCCTGCTTGACATGGACCTGATATCCTGTTCTAATAAAAAATTACCTTCAGCATTTAAAATTTTTTGAAAATTCCCAATATGAATATTGGCCAGTTACTCAGAAACTTAGCTGAGCCTGAGGAGCGAATTGCAAGGAAAATAGAAAAAAACAATATATAAAATCAACTCGCTTAATTCTGCCATTCTTTTTAACAGTATTTGCATAAAAGAGGATCTTCTACCAAAATATTATTATTATTATTATTATTATTATTATTATTATTATTATTATTATTATTATTATTATTATTATTATTATTATTATTAGTTACATTTACATTACTATAAATCTTTAGACTAAACTCAGTTATTTTAATGTAAATCTTTCATAGGTTAGTGCTGTAACTGAGCAATAGTAAGTAGTTAACACAGATTTTTTAAAAACAAATCTTTGAAAGCTACAACAATGTATGATTTTGGAACAAAAATAAAGAGCAGCATCTTGCTCCTATCGTTACATGGCACAGCAATAGCAAGAGTTCATATTTTCCATAAAAAAAAACCTGAATCGTTTACATTTACAGGCACTAATTACCCGTTTTGGTAACGAGAAAATGGCTGAACGGATATTATAATAATGAATCATTGAAAAGTACTTTTCTCGGCAAGTAATGTCATAAACAATGTTATTTACAAGTACATACAAAATGGGTTCGAAACTACCTTAAAAATAATAGCAGTCAACTGGAGGTTATCATCATATTACAGATAGAATATGTTCAGCCAGAAAATTATTCGGGCATTGCAACACTTTCAGCAAACAGTGCATAAATGCTTTGAGATAATAGTTTTAACAAGATGATGATAATAGACACAAAATTAATTATCCTTCTCAGTCACTCAGAGGTTTGGTGAGCAATATTTAGTTTTGTTCGATGTTCGTGGAGTTACTAGTTATTCTATGATATTAAAGTTTACACCTTTTTAAAGCATAATACTGGTACTTTATTACGATATGCCCGGACGTCGAGTTGTAAATCACTGGAAAATGAAAATGTGAAATGTTGGTCTTCTTTTTTGTTTTTCTTTTCTTTACAGCAGTCTGAATTGGGACAATGAGAGAAATTACAATGGAGCAGAATACTCTAATTTATGGACACTAGCTAATCTACAAAATGGCTAAACATAATAAAAGTGGATTTGATTACTCATCCGTGTACTTATACTTGTGAGGAGGCCCTTTTGTTTCCTCAGTTCATGAGACCAACTTCACCGGAGAAGGGCCAACAGCCAGTGAAACTTTAACACTGCCTTAACTGGATAGAGATAATGTATTGATTGAAAAGGAAACTCGAACAGATTCACGGAAGCTCTGAATATTTATATTTGTTTACATATTTGAACAGTTACATAAAAAATCATTTAAAGAAGAAGTGTACTAAAGAGAAGTTTTAACTTGATTTACATCTAAGATGAGCGAATGGCAATAATACTGACTCTGAATAACAATGTACATTTAAAAGTAAAATTTTGAATATAAGGATACGTTCAGCCCATAGTCATCACATGAGATTCTTAACAGTTCCACTTCAGATATCGTCAGAAACAACTTCCTGCTTCGGGGATTTCAGGAGGCTTCGGCTTTTAAGGGAATGTAATTTTCAATATACCCAAAAAAGAGAATATTTTTCCCCCCAGTTTGCTCACCTTTTCACGAATGTCTATTCTTATTTTCATCATCGATAAAATCTGATATTCTGAGTAATTCATTCTATCAATTTTAACTACATAATTATAATAATCATATGGATATGGAATATAATAAAAATATAACCAGGTAGGATATAACAAAGATGATCATTTTATTCAACCATAAACCTTCACATCAGCGTCAACAAAGAAATAGTTTTAGATCCTGGCAGAATCCTATTCGTGTTACGAAGAGAGCACCGTGAAAGAAGGACTTTACATAATCTATGCGATTTTATTCAATCAATGTAGTGAGTCGTGGATTTACCCACGTGTCAGATAAAACGGACCCTGATTTATCTGAACTAATTACATTCTTATAAGTATGCTGGATTATACAGTAATTAGGACTCAGAACATGTCAGTTTTAAAGTTTATTAGGATTAATGGAGAATGAAGATATAAATATTTAGCTTTATTGAGGGCTCAACTACATTTATTTTTTTTTTTTATTATTCTTTTTAAACAACACCTTGAGGAAAATGAATGACGTAGAATTTTTATGTGAACTCTCTCTGTTCCATATAATGCTGAATGAATTTAATCTTCTTAAATGCGTTATTCACTTCGCCCTCTTTTCACATAATTCACGAGTATATCATTACTTTCTGTATGCTTTGTGAGTATAGAGCAGGAGTTAAAATAGTGGAATGGGTTAGTTATTTGTTTACTCTTTGGATAGCTCAAGCCGTATGCCATAACGTATCTGCATATAACATCCGATTTATGTTTTCTGCCTTTATTCCTATTTTTTCCTTCACAGTTTATTCATGTACGTATACTTTTTGTATGCATAAAATTACTCTTAACTAATATATATAGATATATAGTTATATATATATAACTATAATATATATATATTATATATAATATATATTATATATTACTAATTATATATGTAATATATATTACTATATATATATATATTATATATAGTATATGAGGGGTATAAATATAACTATATATTATATATAATACTATAGTTTAATATATATACTATATATATATATATATCTATATAATATATATTATATATATATATATTTAATTATATATATATATATAATTTTTATATATAATAAGAAATATAAAAATATATATATATAATATGCATGTATGTTTGTGTGTGCCCGCGTGTGTGTGTGTGTTAAACATTTTCACTTCAATTGAAATAAGATAGCGTTGATTTAGTTGCGCTATTTTTTTTAGAATTTGTCGGAAATAAAATTGGTTTCTTCTTTTCACACTGAGATAGCAATATACCATAACAAAGAGCATCTGAGACAAACTTATAACCAGAGGGGAAAGATGGAAAGGTGTCTTTGATAGAGAAGGATGTTTATTTTTTAGAGTCTGACGCAGAGTAATAAATGAAAATTTACTTGAGCACGATTTGATCAGTTGCATGAAAGGCTAGAAATCCTGTTCAAAAGAGAAATTCATATATTAGTTATCAAAGTTTGGAAGCAAAGGTTTCTTGAAGGAATTAATCCTGAGAATAGAAATATATTTAACACATCCTACCTATATTTAATTACGTGAGGACAGTCTTAGTCAGACTGGGATTTCAAGTGTTTTAATAAGCTGTTAGTTATAACAAGCCGATATTTCAGTTTTCCACTAAATTTCATAGATTTCAGGAAATTTAGGATCATCTCAAATAGACACATGGTGGATATGTAGGCAAGAATCTATAAAGTATTTTTCCTCCTCATCAGAATAACTTTCTTGGTGCTCGAGACAGCAGTCAATAATCAAAGGCAACTGGGAAAGAAGTGAAATATAACAGTAGAAATAATTATCAGTAATGTTTGAGTCGATAGAGCAGGAGGAACTTTAAACGAACCCATTGACAATGAATGCTATTGAAGACTGGTGTAATTGCAAGAATAACAGTCTTAGTTTATGTTGTGATAAATAGTACAGTTTAATCTATTTTTTTTCTAATTATAAATTTTGCTTTCTTAGGAGTTACTTTAATATTAAGAGTACAAGCATACAGAAAGCAAAATAAACATAATTTAATGATTATGAAATTTACTGTTATCAAAGGCTCCTCGTAAATAAATGAAATTAAATGGAAAATGTAAAGTAAGAATTTAATGCGATCCCCATCAATGGCGATAAAAATAAAGAAATGAGAATTATCCGCCTATTAAACTGATGAACTGGATAAAGGCAAATAGCGCATGAATGATCAAGATCGAAAAAAAAAAAAAATGATATCGAGACACCCACATTCCCTGAATAATCATGACTGCAGAGTTTACAATTATTGTATATGATATTGCAATAACACTATTGCGTTTCCTTTTGAATCACAAACAATCACATCATTAAGGCTATGCTCCGCTTAGCTCCTCAACGTGCTTGCAAAATGATTGAAAGTAGAATCCCTCACATTAAATTACAATGAATGAATGAGAGAATATTGCCCAAGCATCACCCATGAAATATTCAAGAGCTTCAAGAATCTTGAGGAAACAGAATCTCAGAATGCATTGCGAGTCATAAAAGAACCGGAGGAAATGTTTCGTGCATGGAAACGATTGCCTTTCCTTGAGGTTGCTTATTTGGTCATACCATTTCTTCATATCAAAAGCAAAATCAGCAACCGGTATTACGGATGTTTCTACCTTGCCTCTGCTTAACAGATCTATTGTAACAGTAGTGAGAAAAACATACCTTTACATACTCAAAAATTTGCTTATCAACTGAATAATACAATCAAATAAAACAAGTAAAGATATAGATGCGTAAGCATTTCAGTCAGGAGTCTCCATTCTGCCCATTATGAAGAGCTTCGGGAATGTCTGTTGTGGGTATTTACTATCACCTCCAACCACAGAGACTTTTGGAAAAGAATTGCTTCTACCCTTTTCTCTAGAGAGGGAGACTCTCTTATATCCATGATTTCTCATAGTTTCCTTCAGCCTCGTAGTACATACCTGGCCAGGATATTCGTTAGCCCATTCTTCCTCTTATATAACGAGATAACATGAACGGGAAAGAAAAAGAAAGTACTAATCACCGGGAAAACATGGGGTTGTTAGCTTCCTAGGCAACGGTTACCAAACTTTCTCTCTCTCTCTCTCTCTCTCTCTCTCTCTCTCGTTTAAGGGTCAGAAGTATCTCCTTCGGCCGTTCTTTGAAGGCCTGAAGGATTCGAAGGCTTGAAAGAGTAGTTATTAAATTTGTGAGACGAGAAATGGAATAATTGAATGAGCCTCAATATGCTTGTAAACACACTGAGCCCTTTTTTTAAATAGAACAATAATGAAATCCTCAAAACTCTCCAAACGGGACGATTTGCTTATTTCGAGGCCTGATAAGGGAAGGGATGCCGTCATTTAAGTCAAATTGGAATATGTCAACAAAATTCCCAAAATCTTTATGACTATAATAAAATTGAAGAATTTCGTCTCCCAAATTATCAAACCATCTTTGGAATCGGAAGACAAGATCGATAGATTTCTCAGCAACTTTAGGAATAAGACCATCATTATCGAGAACATATAACAGGATCTTTTTGTTATTGTCTCCTCTTTTTGAGTTTTCTTCTACCCAAAGACCAAAATTGGTAATATGTACACCGTAACTATCGTGAACCAATTAACCAAATATTTTTTCTTCAAGATTTTAACATTTTTATGGCAAGCTTTGATGTAGTGTTGTTATTCACCAATATACTGGATAGAGAAACCATAAAATCAAGCGCTCAGGCACAATCTTGTCTTTGAATAACCATATTTTTACCATGTTACTTGATTAGATTTAAGTTGCTGTGTTCCTTTGTTTTTAATGAATTTACAACGAAGAAAATTGCAAAAATACTTCAAAACTCCTTTCAACTATATCACCACGTTTGCAATTTTCTTGCAGAAATGTACCATCACAAAACTAACAATCAGTCTAGAAATATTTTAATATCTGTTACTCTTTTTTTTATTGGCTAATATATCATGAATATATTCATTTAGTTATTCTCTGTTTGATGTAATGAAAGTCTTCTGTTGTGGAAACTCGCCAAAGTATTCTTAATTTTACATAATACATTAGTCCACTCAGAGTTAACAGCAGTTTCATAATTATTGGAAAATAAAATTCCCAAAGTTGTAAAAGAAACTGTACATCCTTGAAGCCATGGTGAAGGCCAAAAAGCCTTATCACTCCATGGCCCTAATCCAAATATTTTGCATACAAACTGCAGCTTCTTCAAATATGGACACTAATGTGCTAATCTCCAAAATTCCCGTATTGCTGTTAAAGGGAATATTTGAATCATCGGCAAACATGAGAACAATAAGGTTGTTATCATTTGGTAAGGACAAGCGTTCAATGCAACTATTTTTTTTTTCTTTATAACAAGGCACAGAGGTTCGTGGAAAACAGTATAAAGAAGCATAAAAAGAGGGCAGCCTTGCCGGACTCCCCTCTGCACACTAAAATATCTACCAGTGTTACCACTGACAATGCAACTAATTCCAATATTCTTAATGCAGAAAATGAACTTATCACATAAAATAAATAAATGAATAAATAAAAGAATAGTCTTTCAAGAACCTGAATTACAAAATTAATATTAACAAAGTCAAATGTTTTCCACCAATCAAGATTTAAAATAGAACCTTCCACTTTTTTCTCATTACACTATTAGAACATATCTATAACTAAATGATTATATGTATTTGTGACTCTACAAGGTACACACCATTGTTCAGGATTGATAAGGTTGAGAATAACTGTTTGCATTCCTTTCGCAATTATTCTAACCAGTATCATGTACTATAGCCACAGCACAACAGTGAAATTGGTCTCCAATTAGACAAAACGCTCTCGCCATTAAACTTCGATATGAGAGTGACCAATGGAGAACCTTTACTCCTGAAGAGAGATTTCATTTCCAAAATATTTTCGAGCAACAATTTAGTTTATGCTTGATATCTTCCCAAATACCTTATAAAATTCTATTGGGATTACGTCTTTACCAGGGCATTTATTGTTACCAATGGAACGAGTAATATCACATATCTCTTTGAAAGATGTATTCTTATGGAATGTATTTTTTCTGATCAACATTTGTTAGCATTCTTCTTCTCTTGTCAGAATTGTTTTAGTTCTGTCCTATTTGCTCTTAGTACCTGTCCTTGACATCCCTTCCTTTCTTGTAGAGACTTTAGTGGCTCCAGCTTTGTAAAATATTTTGTCGCATTTCCCTGTAAGCCTTCTGGCAAAACTTTTTAATTTTTTTTATTCAAATTTACCTCATTACGACTCCCAGAAAATTTTATATACTTTATGTTTAAACAATAAATTTTTCCCCTCTGTCTTAATGTTATTATCTCGTGCTCCGTCTCCATCGTCCACGTATTTTCGTTTACATTCCCTAACTCATCTCTTGCACCATTTCCATTTTGCCATAAAAACAAATTTCAATTATCAATTAAATTTTCTTATTGTCCCCTATTCTCTTCTTGTTCATTATCACTATAATTGTTTTAACACACCAAATCCCTTTCTCTTGAATTTCATTTTTTAAGACCTATTCGTTTTGCATTATCATGTTTCCACGAGATTCTTGTTTCTCCTCTTACTGCCTAATTATCTCTCCTCGTTTTTCAGTTTACTTCACCTCATTCATCTTCCTTTATTTATTCCTTGTTATACAGTTTCTCATTCAGCATACCATTGTCTGCTTCTTTATCTTGTTAGATCACCGAATTTCAAGTTAATCTTAGTTACATTTTGACTTTATAAACATTTTGTGGTAGTGTTCATTTTGTATGCTGGGTAGGCGGATTTTTACCATTTTTTTTTTTTCTTGTAGCTGCCTCTTTATACATCTGTTTCCAAAAAAGCTTGTGCTAATTGGAATCTTTTCATATAGATTCCCCAAAGTACCTTTTAAAAAACTTTCTTTTTTATTTCACGTATGTCTTCTACATTGAACAACTATCTTTTAATTATCTACTTTCCTTATTAGAATAAAATATCTCCTGATTTGAGATGCACTTATTCTTTTATCTATACTCTGGAAGCATAACGGCCTCTAAATTCAGTTGGAATTTATCTATTTCATTTTATCTATTTCATTTTTGGTAGTGGTCGGGATAGTATTATACGAGGACTGTTGATATTCAAATCCCAAATTTTTCATTAGTGGAGAATTCTATACAGTGAACCAGATGTAAGTAGGAAGTCGGAGCATAAATCAATGTACTAAGTTCAAAGTCATCAACCTTCATGAATTCTGTTTATCTTCATTGTAGAGTTATTTTAGCAATCAGAGTAGGAAACTGATAGAACTATAATCAATGAAATAGAAAATATATTAACTAAATATATAAGAAATTACGATTTTTGTAGGGCTTGACGAAAAATTTATTTTTTTTCACGATGAGAATAGTAAAAAAACTCAACCTCATGAAATATGATCGGCAGGAGAATTATGCAACTATGAGGAATTGCATTTTTGTGAAGGCAAATACAAATTTGTAATTACGGCCGTTGATATTGAGTATGAAATTTTATCATTTTAGTAGAAAATTATTTTACAACACTAGTACAAGTCTTGTGAAATATTTGATGGTTCAGTTTCCTCCATAAGAATCTCGAATATTTAAATAGATTTTCCACTCTTAATCATTCAGGTGAGCTTCTTGTACTTCCAAACTGAGTGTTGTTTGGAATTCTCCAGCTAAACTGGATTTGCAACATTGTTGTTTGCTTTTCATTCATTTTCCCCTCAGCTTTTCTTTTCTACGAAGACCACAATTTTGTCAGAGAATATATATTTTGTCTTACCACTGTTCTTCAATTAATCTTTTGTAACACAAAGACTACTGCATTTCACCCTTTATATCTAGACCCTAATTTATCAGTATTTTTCTTAAAGGCTACTCTCTCTCATCTTTATCAAATTCAATGTACATTATCCCTTTCACGGCAACCTCATAAGTAGCCTTAAACTTGTGATAAATATATGTTAGACCCTTTCGTGTTCCTTTCATTACCCCTTATATTACCCGACAAATGTACATGCACGTATTATGTCCTTAGCATGATACCTAATTTGCTTTTCTCCCCTCTTTTTCATTTAATGGACTAGGACAATTCTTGAAAGATCCCCA
Source organism: Macrobrachium nipponense (assembly GCF_015104395.2). Taxonomy (NCBI): domain Eukaryota; kingdom Metazoa; phylum Arthropoda; class Malacostraca; order Decapoda; family Palaemonidae; genus Macrobrachium; species Macrobrachium nipponense. The sequence goes on from NC_087220.1 coordinate 5,755,006, forward strand.
ATTTTCAGCTTTGACGCCACCGGAGGCATTTAATGAAGTTTCAAATGGCAATAAGGTTCAGAAGACAAATATGTGACTCGATTCCAGTTTTAAGCTCTTCATTCAGAGAGCGAGCGAGAGTTAAGTGAGGTATAATAAAAATAGAATAGACATCATGACAAAATGCTCACTGATACATATGTGGACATTTCGTCATTAACAATTTCTGTTCATATTAATTAATGATGTGATGAATAGTGGCTACTCTAGTGTCACATCATTCCATTCTGTTACATTGCAAAAAAAAAAAAAGCACTTTGGGAAGTTAATTGTAGCTAAGTCAAATAAAAATGGAGCCAGTATTTAATAAAGATGAAATATCCTCCTTTTTTATTCATTTCCTCCCCAGTTTGTAATCCACGTACATCATCTAGATTTTAGGATGACCACTTTTACCCAAAACTCATATGGAGACTTCACCGATACAAATATTATTTATAGTTGGTATTTTGATTTATTATGCAATTATTATTTAATGCTCATAGTACTTTTGTTCAAAAGACTGTTCTCAAAACCTAAAAACACTAATGGAATCATTCCGATATTTTTCATATTCATCAATGTTTAGTGGAATACCTCTTTGGTCTTCTCAGTGTTAAGTCACAAATATGTTATATGTTATGATATCCTATTCGCTAAACCATGGGAATAATTTACCGCCAATGGAAATAATAACTGAAAGGTGCTTCATCCTTGTAAGGATCTGAACCGTTGCCGGGTGGTCAGAATAACATGTGACCTTTTATGCATTTCACAGGGCTGTTAAAGAACAACAATGACCCCAAGATATTTACAGTACCACAGTCTAGAATGGGAAAAAGGGAAGTCAGAATTTTTGCGAGATGACTTTATCACAATAACTAAAGATATATCTGACGTCATTCCAGCTCGGATTGCTAAGTAGATGGTTTGGTTTTTTAATTCTGTGTTTCCCTGTCTTGGAAATATTCTTCTTCAAACAAACATCCATTTAATCAAAATAAACCTGTTTAACTTGCTGCTTTACTCCATGATAGGCAGGCTACTAGAAATTCAAACACTGTCTATTTTGATATTTCATAATGAAGTTCCTCTTGCTTTGGCAGAGCATATACTCTGCTATTCATTGATCGAAGTGTTTCTCTCAATGCTGATCAGTTCTAAATATTTCACTCGGCATTTCCTACCATTTATTCTGGATATGATTTCGGAAGAAATTTTCCTAGGTTTTCTTGAAATACGGAAGGAACATCAGAGCGTCCGAAAATGAATATCTGTGCAGGCATTCCTTAGAAATAATAAAAATTATTATAATCCCCGTTATCTGAATATAAGGGGACTAAAAAGGGTATATATTTGACAGTTTAAAGGACTGGGTCTGTTTACCTTTCTTGGATCAAGCCACGTTTCTAAATTCATCGAAGACGACCAGGAAGATTTTAGGGCAGGTATTAACAGGTAATATATTAGTTTCTAAACATATGCCAAACAAGAAATAAAAGTGAATTGGTCATAGGATCAGAGTATTGATAGGCTCACAGTAAAAGAAAAAAAATAGACTACGGCGAATGGCAGGT
>NC_087220.1:5759100-5770892 GCF_015104395.2 Macrobrachium nipponense
ATTTCCGCTTTGTGGACTTTTGCATAAATCTTTCCATGAAAATATTAATTAACCTAAAAAAACCGAGGGAGTGATATCGTTGTTCAAGTATATAAAAAAAAATCTTTTTTTGAATATTGTATAGTGGTGTAAATAAACAATTATTGTTAGTTTGTGTGCATATTTAAATTACTAAATAACTGAAAAATATTAGTAAAATAGTGAAATGAAGCAGAATATTCTTGATAGCATGCAGGCAATTGCAAATAATATGGAAGCATGTATTATTAGATGTGTTGCAATCGGATGAAATTTTAATAAATTTTAATTGTATTTTTTTTTCTTAAACCGTTACTGCCTTAAGTTCCAGTTCACGCTTTACTTAAAAAAGTTTTCCAACGGCCATCGATTATTCGATGGGCGATATAGATCTGGAAATTATAATATCATAGATTAATGGAATATATGATGAAAATGTTTATAAAAACTTATGCAGTTACTATTCCCTTTTACAATATTTTGTGCCTTGGTTGCCTGTTTGTACGAATTAAAACTGTTAGTAACTTCTGCGTTGTATTTATTGAAAGGCAGAGCAACACCATTTAATTAAGTGCTCTGCAGGTCTAAAAATCATGAAGATTAAAAACTAAATTTCTTGGTTGACTTTCAGTTTGTTACCAGAACACTTTTCGGTACCGAATTATGCCGGTATACCTGTGGAGGATAACGAGGAAGAAAGAAGGATGGATCTCTGCGGGCTGCTCATGGAGGATGAGGCCAGCTTAATGTTGAATATGTACCTCAAGCAGGTCTGGACTATCTCTATTCCCGTCCAATATAACGTCGAAACAGTCAACGTCAAGTAGTGTTAGAGATGCTTTCGCAGTTTCCATTTCTTCCTTTTAAAGACTAAACCTGAACAGCATTTTGGACAATCTTTTGATTCTCTTTAAACAGCTAGACAATCCTTGTCTGTCTTCTGTATTTCTTGAATATCCAGTTTACTGTAGTTTAAATAATCTTAAATTATGAGTTGTTCCAGAACACATGTATAGGTGCAGACCAGTTTAAATTAGAAATTAAGGTAAGGTGATGAAATATTTTCATGTTCATCATATTCTTGCATGAATAGCATTACCGTTTTCTTAGGTGCTGCTGTTTTGATTTGCTTTTGTTAATGGTTTTATATCTTTATTAAAACATAATACAACTCATTAAAAATCTTGTATCACGAACTCTAAAATATATCTTTAACAAAAGTTAAAAAGGAGTCACGCTGCCATATTGAAAGACGCAAAAAGTAAAAATCCTTTACTTGGTTGATTTAAGGGACATTTGAAAGCAAACGAATGTTTTTTCTTTACGGTAATCCCAGTGTATATTACTGATGAGGCTTTGATGACACGTCGGTTATTATTATCAGAAATATGTAATTAGCATCTTTGCAGTGAAATTCCTTTTCCAGTTGACTTTATTCAGAGTTCTGCTTTACTGACTGTAGTGAAAGATGGTGGAGAAACTGATAGAAAATTATTTTTGTTTGTATTGTATTGTTGCAAGTGTAAATATTATTTCCAAAATTAGGTGAGTGTTTCAATATATAAACAAAGTCTACTCAGGAATCAAAGCGTAAAAAAGGGATGCAGTAGTGAGGGGTGTCATTATTCAATAACAATAGTTTATTTATTCCATATTTAGATTTAACAATAGTTTATTTATTCCATATTTAGATTTAACAGAAGCAGTAACATCAATAAGAATCTTAAGAGATTCACAGTCTCATGAAGAACAAATGGTTAAAAAATCCGCAATTATATATTAAAATATATTTCTATGTAAAACTCAAAGACATTCGATCAGTATAGTCTGAACTGAACTGTGCTCGAAAGTCTTTGTTTTATACATAGAAATATATTTTAATATATGATTGTGGGTTTTCTGGCAATCGATAATAATGAAAACAATAAGTCAGGGAGTTATTACAGATATCACTTAATAATCTCTCTCTCTCTCTCTCTCTCCTCTCTCTCTCTCTCTCTCTCGTTTGAATAATGGAACACTTCCAGCAATCAGATATTAGGTAATAATGAGCTAAATTTCTTTTCCGTGGTATTATCAAAATGTAAGGGGAAAAATCAAATAAAATCTTCATAACGGCTATTATTATGGAAGCTAATTAAATGAAAATGCATATTTATTTTCTAGCAACACAGCTTTTTCCAGGACTTACTTTGGCTATACATGTTTTCAGAATACCCTGAATTGAGAGAGAGAGAGAGAGAGAGAGAGAGAGAGAGAGAGAGAGAGAGAGAAGAGAGAGAGAGACTACTTGGAATGTTTTTCTTACTCGACTTTTTTTGCATATGATACTGAACGTAACTAATCAAAAGTTATAGTTTGCAAAGCTAGAATCTCCATTGAAAAGAGAAATTCTGAATTAAGTTCTTAGCAGGCCATTCTCCTCAGTATGAAAACCAAATGATGTTACCAGTGTTGCATTTTCATATCATTTTTGTACGCGGAATGTCTGAAATGTCTGCAAGAAGAAGCCCTTGTGTGCTACAAAGGAAACTGGAGTCGTGGATTTATGTTGGTGTCTGAACGTATCTTTTTCGCCTCGATCTGACTCTGCTTCAGCCAACGAGTTTCCGGGCAAAGAGATTTTTTAGGAAATGAAAATAGATAATAGCAGCTCATCTTTCTCGTCTCAAGCGAATCTCTCACACATGTTATGTGTTACGTTCCGTTTGCATGTCTCAAAAGAAAACTCATTTCAGGAGAGAGAGAGAGAGAGAGAGAGAGAGAGAGAGAGAGAGAGAGAGAGAGAGAGAGAGAGAGAGAGAGTCATGGCCTACATTGTGCTGAAATCCTCCTGGATTAAGAATACGCTTTCTACCATGGTGATGAGTATTCAGGTCGCAACAGCGGCCCACAGCTGTTGGATTTTATGGAACGTGCCCACAATAATCGTTTGTTCCCATCTGGTTTCAGAACTCAAAGATGACCTCCTCAGTTTGTGAGTTACGTGCGCCACTATTTCCTCATGAAGCCGGAGAGAAAAAGAAAAGGAGGGAAAATTTACTTCATTTTTACGTTCATAGTTAACAGCAATGAATTATAGATGTAGAATTTATGGACGTCTCTCTCCTCTCTCTCTCTCTCTCTCTCTCTCTCTCTCAGTGAGTATATATCTTTAAAAATAGCAATTAAAAACACTATCTTATGGGCAGGTCTAGGCAGACTAGGAAAATACGAAGAAAATGAGAAAGGAAAAGACTGAGGAATAAAGGTAAAACAAGAATAACTGATCAATCGCCCCCTCAGGGTCACTTCGCCCCAGGGAGGTGAGAGGACAGGAAAGCGTCTGGTCACATTCTGCTCTATTCCATCCTCCGTCCCAGGGACAACTTGGAATGTCGTGGGTTCTAGTGACAAACCATATATACTCTGTTTTCCTTGTGATCCCAGGGATGAATTAGACTGTGAATGACTTCAAGCTTTCTCCTGCAGACTCGACGCTTTCAAGCTTATTTTCAGTAATCAGAACTTCTCTGCAATTTCTTTATGCAGAAGTTGTGTAAATGACTGGAAATGTAATGTTTGCACCGGAATAATCTAGTTAACGATTGACGTCACTCCTACATAACCTTTGATATTTGGAAATGCTTTGTGGCAACATTTACAGACCTGTTTGCCATTCCATCTAACAACGTGTTAAGAGTAGAAAAATTAAGTAACAGGAACTAAAACACTCATCTATGTTGTATACCATTTCTAAGTACGTTTTTCGCTTCATTTCATGTTTCCTTAATTACCCCTTTAGTTTTCTCACTTCAATAAAAAAAGAAAAAACTTTCTTCTCGCCCAGACACTCATGGTACGTCTCTCTCTCCTTCAGGGGCATCTACCACCATTGTGCCTTCATTATATTCCAGTGGTTCTTAACAGTGCAACTGTCGTTGGTCCCTTCAAAATTTTATACCTCTCATGCACTTCCATTCGGTATATTATAATACTTTTACCAGATATAAATACCCGAATTTCGCGTTCAACAGGAAAAAAGAGCAGACACACCAAAGGTTTTTCCATATTGTGTGAATTTATGACTTGAATGGGACACCTCTACAGCTGATTATTCCCCATTCCTCTTTCAAATATGACTCTGTTCTGCTGCAACAGAGAATTCCTGATAACGTTTTGTACATATATATATATATATATATATATATATATATATATATATATATATATATATATATATATACTATATTATATATATATATATATATATATATATATATATCTATATATATATATATATATATATACTATATATATATATATATACTATATATCTATATATATATATATATATATATATATATATATATATATATGTATATAGACTGATAATGAGATGTATGAGACATTGTCGTATGTCACATACTTTGACATTCCTTAGAAATTGGGGATTCATCATTTAGCTTCCCATGGAGACTGAGTGTCCGAGAGGGACAGCTAAGAATGCTGGTGTCTTGTTGGATGGTGTGACATTAAAATCCTTACCTAAGCAGGTCAATGTTATGGGCGTTCGAGAGAGGTGACTTTGAAACAGGAATAGAGCAGTTAGAAGGCGTGAATGAAGGGTGTGAATTCGTTTTTACAATTGTGTGTGCTTATCAGTGTGTTCCTCCTGTCTTTTAACTGGCGGATCTAGTGGAGGGAATTATGTTCTGGAGAGGAGTGGGATAATTCTTTTGGATAAATGGTGATGACCATATACTAATTAAGACTGTTAATTACCGGGGGGTTATCTGTGTTTGAGTTATCATTCCACTTAATTATTCTGTAAGAATCTGAGTTATTCAATTAAAACTTTGCTTAGAATAAATGTCTATTTTTGTAGTTCCGACTCTGATTTGATGACCTAATGAAATGGAGGGGCGGTGTATCGAGAGAGAGAGAGAGAGAGAGTGGGTAGGAGAATGTATTACCAGATGCCTACCGCTTTGGCTTAACGCTTACCAATATGGAATACGAGATAATTCCTATCTCGTATCATATATACAATAATATATATATATATATATATATATATATATATATATAATATAGATATATATAATTAGAATCAGTATATATATAAATATATATAAATATATATATATATAGTTTATCAATATATTATAGATAATAAATATTAATTAAATAAATTTAATAACTTATATACATATATATATATATATATTTATATATATATATTATATATATATATATATATATAGATATATATATATATAATATATCATATACATATATATATACCTATATATACTATTTATAATATATATATGTATATATATATACATTATATATATAACCTATATGTTATATATATATATATATAAATATATTATATTTTATATATATATATATAGATATATATATATATATATATATACTTATAACCTATATAAATAAAGGTTTTTTGCCACTATATCGGGTAAAAAACAATAAATACACAGCATTCGTTGTCATCAGAGGATTCAATCTATCCTTATACTTTAAAAGGGAACCTATGGTAAGAGGATTAGTAGGAATGGGGTCACTTCTTACGTAAGAACAATACTGACGTCATTATAAAATAATTCCATTTTGTTTCTGTGTTTGTTTTTAGCATATTATTTTTTACCTCATGTATATGATGGTTTAATATATTCGTCTATGTATAATTTGTACACCTTTAATAATTAAGCTAGTCCTTGAAACTGAAGCATTGAAACCATGCAAATGTATGAGATGGCTTCTTTAAGCTTCTTATTAGACTAAATATCTATCTACATACAATACATACATATAATCATAATATATAATATATATATATATTTTAATTCTAATATATATTATATATAATTATATGATATAGATGATAGATAATATATCTATAATATATATATTCATCTATACTTATTTTTTATATATATATAGATTTTAATTATATTGTGTATATATAGATATATATCTAATTTTAAAAAAATATATTATATATAGATATGATCATATAGCCAATAATATATATATATATATATTATATATATTATATATGTGTGTGTGTGTGTGTGTGTGTGTGTGTGTATTGAACAATTGATGGAAAACTCACACTCCAATTTGTCCGACAAGGATTATCGATAAAATGGACCTTTTTTATTTTTTACTTTATTTTATTTTATATATTTATTAACTTGATTATTTTTTTTAGATTTTAGAGTTTGAGATGATCTCTTGAATGTCATAATTTTTTTTTTATCATATGAACAGATTACTTCACAAATGACCTAACGTTGAATAAAGTGTTTTAAAGCATAATAAACAAGTTACTGACGAAGCACATAAGCATGTTACAGACTCTATATTGAGGAAATAAATTATTTACTCATTCGTACTGTAAGTGTAATATATTACTATAGTTACAGGTCCCATTCTCATCCTATTAGACATCAACAAACGTTTAGACACTCATCGGTTTTAGTTAAGACTATGAAGTTTTATCGATTTTGGTTATAACAATGAATATCTGATTTGAAATTATTGAATTTGCCAGTATAGTTAACATAACAAAAAATGTTTTTGTAATTGCTAAACCGTTCCTCTATGGCCAGAAACGGTAAGTACTTAACACTGCAGAAATTGCTCTAAATTCAACAGTGATGAAAATGTAATTAGCATTTATCGAAGATGAAGTATTTCTACTTACTTTTTAAGTCTATCTTATAATACGGATTCACTCCACGATTCACCCGTCGTCGATATCAGAGAAGTAAAAGAGTCTCAAAAACTTGTTTTAAATTGTTGTTACCCATATCCCCATATATCGAATAACTCCTTTAGACTTCTTAAGGTTACTTACATTGAAATGCCGATCATATGCTTCAAATAATTCGTTCAAATAAATTCAGAATGGTGATGCTCTTTATTGCTTTTCTAGGTTAATCAAAAGAAAGATTCCACTAAGCAACTGTTGCTATCTCATCAAGTACTTGAGATCCTTAAACCTTAAAATGTTGATGTGAACCGAAGGATCAGTACTTTACATAATCTTCTACCACAGAAGTGTTTTCCCCTTAATTGAAAAACAGCAGTAGTCTGCTTTGCTGTGCTATAGAGCGCCTGTGATCATTGGTCTCCATCCAGAGGTCAGCAAGACCTTTCGTATTGCCTTTAAATGCATACCTCTTTTATAGGCCAGTTTTGAAAGATCAATGCTGGCGATATGCAGGAATAATGTGGCCCAGCGCCATTTTCAATATTCTTCGTCGATTAAAAGCCTTGAGTTTCGAGGGTATATTAAAATATTGCAATTATAGCCTATCATATGTAATTTTATATCTTTTATATTCTCTGTCTGCCTGTCTGTCTCTCTTTCTCGCTAAACAGATTAGTAACTTCCTAATTTCATGACAGTGAGCAATCGAGAAGAGTTAGGGCTATTCTAACTGAAAAGACACTACGTTACTTTATGCTTCTTTTCAGAAGTGAGAGGGAGACATTTTATGCGGTTCTGAATCTCGTGAAGTAATGGTGTTTTCGTTTCAAGTCGCCTCAATCCTGCAACGCAGAAAGATCTCGGGATTTGAGCACTCAGGAAATCCGCCGCGTCTTTTCTTGGGATTGCGACCTGATTCATCGGGTATAAATATGACTTTTTAGAATTATTTATCACATGTATTTTGTTACTTGTCAGATTTTTATATTCATTTGAAAAAAATATATATATGATTGAGTGTACTATAATTCCTGAAACAATATTATTATAATACTTTTCCTTCCTCTCTTAATAGATTGTACGATTTAGCAAATTATTCAGTATTTATCGATAATACTATGAATTACAAAGGCATTGCATCTTATTAAATACAGCAGTTAAAAACTGTGGACATCTGTCAATGTTTGATCTACGTACATGACCAAGCAAATATAAGAAAGCGCTGTTTATTGGTAACTCTTACTTTTCATCTGAGATTCCCTCACACTCGTTCCCAGCAGCAGTTCTCTGCATATGCATGCAGGATCTCGCTCTGAACTGGTTCTGGTCGCGGATTAGAGCTGAGAGTGTTCCCGGGGGAAGTTCCTGATTACAAAAACATCATTCAGCATAAAGCTTTGTAAATATACCTTTCCTGGTGTTTTAACTTTATGCAGTTCTTCGTGCGTTTGTGGAATTTTGCTTTGAAAATTTTTCGATTTATATTGTTATCAAATTTATCTATAAAATAAGTGCTTCATTCTGAAGTCTTTTGCTTTTACAAATACAATTTGCCGAGAGAATAAATTAAAAGAATTCGGACAACGAACAGTTCCAACAAGGGACAAATTGATGTTCTTATTTTCAAAAGTAACCTCGCAAATGATATTGGGCATTCACGATTTAAAAACTTTGATAAGAAAAGAAAGATTGATAATGTCCTACCAATATGGTTTGAGTCACCAGGTTCAAAGAGACATTACCTATTATGGTCAGCAGCAATGAAAAAGTACAAATAATCATAATCTTCATCGTTATTTAGTATGAAATGATCATTCGTTGTATTCATATGGATTGATAATGCGAGTTTCTATAACAAACGATTAAAGAAAACAAATGGTTTCTTTTCATTTTCATGGTTTTATTACTTGTTTCTTTATGTCTCGTCATATCATATTGAGAAAACACAAGTAAACAGTAACTGACCTTTTGCTAACCCAGCGTCATTTACCTTCATTTTGTTGTAGAGCTTCATAAAATTCAATATAAGTATACTGGAAGAAGCAATTTATCTATTCCTTGCTTGTGATTCCTTATTTGCTGAAGAATGCAAGCTACTGATATTGATAACTTGAGGACACCCACCGAGGAATGATTTTATTTGAGACACCTATAGGCAACAAGAGACCGTCGCCCATGAATAAGCAGCTGTGATGGTTCATTACCATACCAGCCAGAAGCAGAAAAGCTGATTTAACCTTGGACCTGGTGATGGAAGAAGTCCTCACCAAATTACCCCGCCTGACAGTAGCTGCAATGCTGAAGTCCCCACCATGCTCACAGAAGAATTCTTAGTCATAATGGCATACAGAGCAGCAGACCCACTGCAGCCAGCGTCAGAAGCATGCCACCCAGAGCAGTAATCCCACAACGAAGGAGACAGCAATGAAGACAAACCACCTGCCCCCATATACATGAAGTGCTTTTTCAGACAAGAATATAAGGGAAGCAATCAAAGAGGAGACATGACCCCTCAGAAGGAGTCTGTATCTTCCATTGGATATTTGGGGCGAAGGCGAGAAAGTGCGACAACGAATACATATTCTCCAAAAGACCCAGTAGGCACCAATACTAATGTCAGCGGGAAGCAGACAGGTTGCCTCAGTATAAAAGATGAACAGAGACATGCTTTTTCATGAGAGACAAAATATCTTGCATGGAATTTTTGCTTGATACTGGGGTCTGCGTATTGTTCATCCCAGCAAGACCAGGAGATCGGATAAACCACGCCCCACCCCTCAACCTGCAGGTTTCAACTGCCAAGATACGCCCTATCGCACTAGATGTTCCACGGGTTGAAATGAGAGAATTGCTGCACGAATACAACGATGTGTCAAAGGAGGCCTCAAGTACGACATCATGAAACCAGCAAAACACAGAATGAAAGATCACATTCAAAAAGAAGGTTCCCCAATCCATTCGAAATTTAGAGCACTGGCTCTGGAGAAGATAACATACGTGAAGAAAGTCTTATAAATAATGGAGGAGGCCAGAATATGCCAGAAAGCCTACAGCCTATGGGCATCACACCTTTACATGGAGACAAAAGTAGATCGAACATGGCACTCCCGTGGAGATTACCGATGATTAAATGTCAAGACAAAGCCAGACAAATACCCGCTACCAAATATTGCAGACATAACATACGAAATGAGTGGAATAAGTATGTTCACCAAAATTGATCTATTGAAAGGGTACTTTTAAGCAACAGTTATGAAAGAATCACACCGTGCAACACCTAAACATTTAATTATAGCTGCTTCGGCCTCTTGAACTCGGGGCAACATTCCGAAGACTGATGGACAAGATATTCGGGACCTTCCATTCTGTGTAATATATGTGAATGACATACAAATATTCAGACCAAACCTTAAACAATATCTTAAACATGTGAGAGAAGTGCTGAAAAGACTAATAGAAAACGGGCTGATAGTGCGAGAAGATTAAGTGCAGGTCGGTAAATTAAACAGTGGACTTTTTAGGACAAAGTGAGCCAAGCCAGCATCAAACGACTACCCGAAATATTAAAATAATAACAGATTTTCCCAAACCAACAACGGTGAAATTTGTGCAAGAATTCTTGGAACCCATGAATTACTATTACCAAATTCATCCCAAATATAGCTAAAATCATGAGCCCCACATAGAAAGGTTTGAAAGGAAAAAAGTCAACTTGGGGAAATGAATAAGATAATGAATTTAAATTAGCTTTCTATAGCAAGAAGCTAACAATAGCAGAGCGGAAATACTCAACTTTCAGCTGGGAACTTCTTGCAGTCTACTAAGCAGTCCGTCACTTCGGCCACATATTCGAGGGATGGGAATTCGTGGTCCATACAGACCATCAGCTCCAGGATCACGCCCCCACCAAATCAGCTGATGCATAATCAAAGCTTCAATAACGATACCTGTCAACAATAGCAGAGTACACCTGCACCATCAAGTACCTGAAGGGATCATCAAACACCATGGCAGATGCCCTATCCAGAAACTGCACCAACTCATATCCCAGGACAGCAGAAACATAGAAAGAAGATTAAGGACTGCAACTACTGCAGTGGATAAATCCTACCCTCAATTGGAGTGACCTTTTGATCACCAAAGGAACGGTGACCATCACCTGCAAGACGAGTACCAGGCACCAACATCTATACTTGCCAGAAGTTTTGAGAAGAAAAACTTTTGGCCTCATCCACACCCTTCAGGCCGATCGACTGACAATGATAGCAGAGCAGTTTATAAGGTGGGGTATGAGAAAGGATATCAAGAAGTGGGCAAGGCAATTCATCCAATGCCAAACGTCAAAAATCACAAGGCACACGGAGAGCTGAATTGAGGAATACAAGACGACATCCCGCCACCTTGCCCACATACACACCTAGATAGTGAGACCCCTGGGTATAAGTATTTAATTACAATAATAAATAGAAATACATGGTGGCTGGAAGCAATCCTGATTCGATACCAGATGGCAGAGAGCGGCGTTAAAGCCTTTACTGACTGGATCAGTAGGCTAGGCACGGTGTTCCCCAGATCATCTTACTGATATTGTACCAATCTACATGTATCACAATGTCATTCATTCAACTATACTTCTGTATAATTGTATTTTTTGTCTCTGTGAAGAAACACGGAGGCCCTTTTTCCTACCCGTCAAAGGTTGGGACTACTTTGCGGCCCACAAGGGTTTATGACATGTGCGAATGTTATATCAATAAGTCAGTGGTATCATGACCTGCACTTTCGCTTGCACCTCACTCTCACACACTCAAAGGAAGGCTGTTGGCTTCCTTCTGTTAGAGGTAAAGAAGGCAAATAGGGAGTCAAGTTTGACAGGGTACAGGTTCTGTTAATCCTGCTGCAATCATGAATGCAGAACCAGGAAGATGTAGGCAAAATTTACAGCCAACGTAGTAATGAGAAAGCAAAGGTTCATTGAAACACATCTTCAAATTTGCAGCATTCTTCTACTGTACTGTAATAATTTTGTATCCTTATCGTAATTCCCTCA
>NC_087220.1:5778892-5796392 GCF_015104395.2 Macrobrachium nipponense
GCAAGATGTTGAATGTCACTCGCGATCATGGCTTCCAAAACAGTGTTTTCCCCTGTCAAAGGATGACCCACTATACCCCTATTATGCCGAGAGTTTAGCAACTCTACCCCAAGCAACAGCTATCCCTTCCTGATGAAAAGCACACTTTCTTCCACAAGCAGATGTCCGATATTATAGAAGCATCAACAGGAACATCTTCTCTAATAAGCTCAACAGAAGAAAACTCTGAGCCCTGAAGGCTGGACAATTGTTCGAAAACCGAAGAAAACGAAGAGAACGATACCTAACCAAAATGAAGAAAACCACCTCCCAAACAATTCTCCAGCAACCAACCCCATGCCACCTTTTCCAAAATACCGAGTGTCTGCCTATGGAGACCTGTTTGGCTATGCAGCAGTAGCAGAGCTTGAGAAACAAAACTCACACCTGAAAATATCTATGAAACCCATCCTGGCTGGTGATATGATCATCACACCAAAAACAAAATAAACAGCCGACTTTCTACGGGCCAACACCGACTTCCAACTGCTTGATCCTTCTGAGAGAGTTAGGAAAGTGGTTATATGCAAAAATCCGACTGCCCTGCCTTTGGACCCCATTCTACAGCTGCAGAATGTCCTAGAAGCTCAGAGATGTACAGGAAAGTCGGAGAATCCTGCAAGAAAGATTGTTGCTACCTTCCAAGGAGATAATTCAACCCACGTTTACCTTGGAGTATGGGGATCCTTCCCCACAGAGGCCTTCACACCCGAGACACTACGATGCTACAAGTGTCATAGATTTGGACACCACAGCAGCCACTGCACAACTAAGGAGAGGTGTGGTATATGCAGCAAACCACACCCCACAACACAATGCCTCAATATCTTCAAAAGAGGAGAAACAGGGGAAAGCAAATGCTCAGACTTCTCTCTTGAACACCGCACTTAAAACAAAGAGAGCAAAACTAGACAATAAAAAGTTGCAAAGATGAAAGGTACTCCCATGCCTCCAAGATCATCAAGACCCACTACAGAACCCAAGCAGGAAGCTAAAATGACCAAGATGGAACCATAGCAAACACCCTCAGCAGCACCACAGCAGCACACACCATCCAGACCACGAAAGCAGCACAAAAAAGTCAACTACACCTCAGTGGCAAGTGAAACCGTGCCGGCCCCTTCCTTTCCTTCCATTCCAAACCCCCTTCCACCTTCTAAACCTATACCCAAGCCTCACACCCTTCTCCTTCCTCCTCTAAATATTCACCAGTGTCAACCATGAAAGGGCCACAACAAGCAGCGACAGCTGCATAAAACTAACAATTGAAAGGATCATTATTCTCTTCGAACAACTGGAAGGAAAGACAGTTGACAGAGAAACACTGCTGAAATGCATACAACCTCACCTCTTCCAAACCTACAGGCCCAAAGCAGCTACTATTCAATTCGAATAACAGCTGCCCTTAATCTCAAATAGAAAAGGAAATTCCCCTCTGTTGTCCTCTTCTCCTGGCACTGAATAAGCAAACCTTACCCCTTCCTCACCAGGCTCTCCTACTTATTGGGACTCGCTGCTATAACACTTTCTCTCCCAGTACTTCTTTTCATTTCTGGCCCAGTGTTAAGATACCAATCATCAGTTACAGGCTGCTGAAAAACAAGAACCCGTATCAGCTAAAGGTTGGCTGAATCTAAGTACCTACCTATCTAACATCGATTGTCAGTCTACTCCGTCTTTTGGTATGACCATACCCAGTGGACATTGAGCGAAATGTGGCCTCAATTAACACTAAAGAAGACTTTTTCCTGAAGGACATCTCTATAGAAGACTTTATCCTGGAGGGCAACTCAATGGAGGATGAACTCCCGGTTTCATTATCAGAAATAAGCTATCCAGTTTTGCAACTTACTTCCCTCTCACGTCACCTAAACTCGGTTTTTTCCCATCTGTCCATCCGCCTGTGGTGTTTGCGTATGGAAACACTGTGTCCCAGGCTTTAAATAATATCCTAGTTTGAACATTAACGATGTTATTCGCATACAGTAAATTATTAAAAGACTTTTTCAGTTGCAAATGTACACCAAGATGCTCTTTTATTTACCTAAAACTTACACATGCCGTAAAACTATTTAAAGCCCGGGACGCAGTGTATCATGCACGACCACCACAGGCTGATGGTCAGATGAAAAAAAAAACAGAGTATAATAAATATATCAGTTATAAAAATAGAAAAAAACTATATAAACTGAATGCCGCTGATGCATGTCACCTTCAACAACACCACCATAATAACAACAACAACAGTACTAGTAATAACAATAATAATAATAACTCTTTGAATACCTAGAATAGGTATCTTATATTACCTGGCTTCAGAACTTGCATAACCAATTTTCCAAACTATAAGACAAGTGCTTAACTCTTAAAAATGTTCATCTCCAATCTCATTCCCATCTCACAAAGTTATTTCCAGAGTTTTTCCCTTGTGGCCCACCATGTATGAAGACATTTCTTCCACCAGATGTTGTATATATGTCCATAAAGTTGATTAAACAACATTCCCCAAAAAATACTGAGAAGGAATCATGTAAATTATTTATAACGTTGAATTTCCCTCCACTTTCCATAGAAACGTATTATTTATAGATCCTGGATTCCGATGTAATGATGGAGAGCATTATAATAAAGAAGTATCCCAACCTAACCAGAACCCCTCCCAACCCCACCCTCTCTCCTCTCTCTCTCCCTCTCTCTCTCTCTCTTCTCCTCTCTCTCTCTTCTCTCTCTCTCTCTCTCTCTCTCTCTCTCTCTCTCTCTCTCTCTCTCTCTCTCTTTCCTTGTGTATCAGCGCTTCCTTACTCAACCTTCGCTTGGTTATGTACGTAGATCAAACATTGACAGATGTCCAAAGTTTTAAACTGTTTTATTTAATAAGATAAAATGCCTTGGCAATTAATGGTATTTTTGATCAATACTGAATAATTTGCTGAATCGAACGATTTATTAATTGAGGAAGGAAAAAGTATTATAATAATGTTTCAGGAATTATAGTACACATAATCATGTATATTCTTGTAATCGTTTTTTAAAGAATATAAAAGTCTGACAAGTAACAAATAATAATAAAAAAAGTCATATTTATCCTCAATGAATCAGCTCGCAATCCCAAGAAAAGACGCGGCGGATTTTCTGAGCGCTCAAATCCCGAGAGATCTTTCCTGGGTTGCAGGATTGAGGCGACTTGAAACGACAAAACTATTAATTTACGAGATTCAGAACGCATAAAATGTTTCCCTCTCACTTTTGAAAAGAAGCAAAAGGGAGCTTTGTTTCTTTTTAGTTAGAATAGCCAGAACTCTTTTCGATTACTCACTGTCATGAACTTTGGAAGTTGCCATTCTGTTTAGCGAGAAAAAGAGACAGACTGGCAGACAGATAATATAAAATGACATAAAATTACATACGATAGGCTATAATTGCAAAATTTTAATACAACCTCGAAACTCTAGACTTTTAATTGACGAAGAATATTGCAAAAGGTGCTGGGCCACATTATTCCTGCATATCGCCAGCATTGATCTTTCCCCAAAACTGGCTTATAAAAGAGGTACGCATTTAAAGGTAATACGAAAGCTCTTGCTGACCTCTGGATGGAGACCAATGATCGCCTGCGCTCTATAGTACAGCAAAGCAGACTACTGCTGTTTTTCAATTAAGGGGAAAACACTTCTGTGGTAGAGGATTATGTAAAGTACTGATCCTTCGGTTCACATCAACATTTTAAGGTTTAAGAATCTCAAGTACTTGATGAGATAGCAACAGTTGCTTAGTGGAATCTCTCTTTTGATTAACCTAGAAAAGCAATAAAGAGCATCACCATTCTGAATTTATTTGAACGAATTATTTGAAGTATATGATCGGCATTTTAATGTAAGTAACCTTAAGAAGTCTAAAGGAGTTATTCGATATATGGGGGTAAGGGTAACAACAATTAAAAACAAGTTTTTTTATAATCTCTTTTACTCCTCTGATATCGACGACGGGTGAATCGTGGAGTGAATCCATATTATAAGATAGACTTAAAAAGTAAGTAGAATTACTTCATCTTCGATAATTGCTTATACATTTTCATCACTTTTGAATTATAGCAATTTCTGCAGTGTGAAGTACTTACCGTTTCTGGCCTTAGAGGAACGGTTTAGCAATTACAAAAACATTTTTTGTTATGTTAACTATACTGGCAAATTCAATCATTTCAAATCAGATATTCATTGTTATAACCAAAATCGATAAAACTTCATAGTCTTAACTAAAACCGATGAGTGTCTAAACGTTTGTTGATGTCTAATAGGATGAGAATGGGACCCGATAACTGTAGTTATATATTACACTTACAGTACGAATGAGTGCATAGTTTATTTCCTCAATACAGAGTCTGAAACATGCTTATGTGATTCGTCAGTAATTTGTGTATTATGCTTAAACCACTTTATTCAACGTTAAGTCATTTGTGAAGTAATCTGTTCATATGATAAAAAAAATTAATGACCTTCAAGAGTTCATCTCAAACTCTAAAATCTAGAAAAATAATTAAGTAAATAATAAATAAAATAAAATAAATGTAAAACATACAAAAGGTCCATTCTATCGGTAATCCTTGTCGGACGAATTGGAGTGTGAGTGTCCCATCAATTGTTCAATTTATATATATATATATATATATATATATATATATATATATATATATATATTATATATATATTATATAATACATATATATATATATATATATATATATATATTATATATATATATATATATATATATATATATATATATATGTATATATACCATAGTATATATATATAATACTATATATATATATATATTATATATATATATAATATTATATATATTATATATTATATAGTATAATTATATATTTATAATATATATAAGGAAGACATATACATTTGCATGGGTTTAAATCTTCCGTTTCAAGGCCTAGCCTCATTATCAAAGCTGTAAAATATATACATATACGAATATATTAAACCATCATAAAAGACATGTGCTAAAAATAATATGCTAAAAACAAACTCAAAAAGAAAATGGAATTATTTTATAATCACGGTAGTATTTATTCTTACATAAGGAGTGACCATTCCTACTAATCCTCCTACCATTGGTTCCCTTTTAAAGTATAAGGAATAGATTGAATCCTCTGATGACAACGAATGCTGTGTATTTATTTTTTTTTTCACCCCGATATAGTCAGAGAATATAATATATATATATATATATATATATATATATATATATATATATATATATATATATCGTTATCGGAATTCTCTGTTGGAGCCGAGTCATATTTGAAAGAGGAATGGGGAATAATCAGATGTAGAGGTGTCCCATTCAAGTCATAAATTCACAAAATATGGAAAAACCATTGGTGTGTCTGCTCTGTTTTCCTGTTGAACGTGAAATTCGGGTATTTATAGCTGGTAAAAGTATTATAATATACATTCAGGTAAAATTACTGCTAAGAATTTCGAAAAAAAATGACAGTTTAGATACTTATCACAGGAATAAGAAAATTAGAGGAAATACCGAATGGAAGTACATGAGAGGTATAAAATACTTGAAGGGACCAACGACAGTTGTACTGTTAAGAACCACTGAAATATAATGAAGGCACAATGGTGATAGATGCTCCTGAAGGGAGAGAGAGCATACCATGAGTGTCTGAGCGAGAAGAAAGTTTTTTCTTTTTTTTATTGAAGTGAGAAAATTAAAGGGGTAATTAAGGAAACATGAATGAAGACATAAACGTACTTAGAAATGGTGTGCAAAATAGATGGGTGTTTTAGTTCCTGTTACTTACTGCTGCACTGCTGCAAATGCTTGCATACCGCATGAGACCCCCTGTCATCTGCGAGTATCAATCAATTACTTGCTCCCACTAAATTTTATGTTATTCTTATTTTTCCTTTATATTCTTATGTGAAAATATGTGTACATATCAATGTAATTTTTTACCACAATGGCAAAAAAAAAATACCATAAAGATATCGGGAAAAAATAGGAATATTTAGTGGAAAATGTAATTGCAGAAGTAGAAACAGTTATAAAGTAGTAGAAATCGTAGTTAAGTAGTAGAAATAAAGTAGCAGAAAAAGTAGTGAAGTATTAGTAAAATAGTAGTGGTAGTAATAACAGTACTAGTTATCTTACTGAAACATTAGTCCTTAGGTTTATACAGAAACCGTGTATACATCAATGAATGTTTACAGCATTGGTAATAATAAATATAATAATAATAATAATAATAATAATAATAATAATAAACAATAATAACGAATGATAATAATAAAAGCAACAGCATCTCGTGACCAATACATATACATACAGGGCAGTTTATTCACCCTTATCATCAGCAAGCGATACAAAACATAGACTCATCAAAAGTAACAAGTCTCCATAGAAGTCCTTTCACCTTACGCTTTCCCGTTGAATGAAAGTACTCCTAAGGCCGAACATTCAATTTGTCAATTACAACACCACAAAAATGAAAGAAAAAATGCATCACGTAAGCAGGTGAAATTTGGTGTGTTCGCAGGAATTCCATTGTCAACCTCCGTGAATCGGTGGGGGGGGGGGGGAGGCTGGGTCTGGGCCCACGTCACAAGATAGATCAGTTATGAAATGCCAACCCTCATCGCCATAGGTTCAATGTCTTCCAAAACACTCGTAGTCACTGTCATCCTCTAAGAAACTATCATTATAATCATCATCTGATACATTTGGCAGGTACTCAGACCCTTACTCTGAAAGACTGTCATCTGACATGATAGTAAAAAAAAAAAATAATAAATAACTACAATCAAAAGGGAAAAAGGTTTAGAATTCAAATCAACTGACAAAATCGTGATCATCCCTCCGAGATAATAGCCTGAGGCGTACTGGCATGTGTTGGCCAGTACGGTTAGTACCCATCCTAATATCCCATATGAAAATGACGTCACGACGTCCATCAGGGATGCTCATTGGCTAGAATGAATTGTGGGTGGAGCTTCAGCACTTCTCTCATACACTATACTGTGTCTGTAAAAGACCGTACATGTGTACGTCCCAGTGCTTACAGGGGTTAAAAACACATTGTTGTATGAAATGGCAAATAGGTCTCTAAATGTTGCCACAAAGCATTTCCAATATGTAGGAGTGACGTCAATCGTTAAACTGATTATTCCGATGCAAACCTTACATTTCCAGTCATTTACACAAACTTCTGCATAAAGAATTGCAGCGAGGTTCTGATTACTGAAAATAAGGTTGAAAGCGTCGAGTCTGCAGGAGAAAAATTGAAGTCATTCAATGCCTAATTCATACCTGGGATCTTAAGGAAAAGAGTATATATGGTTTGTCAATAGAACGCACGAAACATTCCAAGTTGTCCCTGGGTGGGACGGAGGATGGAATAGAGCAGAATGTGACCAGACGCTTTCCTGTCCTCTCACTCCCTGGGGTGAAGTGACCCTGAGACGTAGCCCAAGAAGAAAGAAAGGAAAAAAAAAAGGCGTGGGCGATAGGTCAGTTATTCTTGTTTTACCTTTATTCCTCAGTCTTTTCCTTTCCTCATTTTTTTTCGTCTTTATTTCCTAGTCTGCCTAGACCTGCCCATAAGGTAGTGTTTTTAATTGCTATTTTTAAAGATATATACTCACTGAGAGAGAGAGAGAGAGAGAGAGAGAGAGAGAGAGAGAGAGAGAGAGACGTCCATACTTACTGCATCTATAGTTCATTGCTGTTACCTATGAATGTAAAAAATGAACTCAATTTTCGCTTCTTTTTCTTTTTCTCTCCGGCTTCATGGGGAAATAGTGGCGCACGCAGCTCGCAAACTGAGGAGGTCAGCTTTGAGTTCTGAAACCAGTTGGGAACAAACGATGATTATGGGTGTGTTCCATAAAATCCAGAATTATGTACCCAGTTGTTAGTCGACCGCTGTGGGCCGCTGTTGGGACTTGAATGCTCATCACCATGTTAGAAAGCGTATTCTCAATCCAGGAGGATTTCAGCGCAATGTAGGTCATGACTCTCTCTCTCTCTTCTCTCTCTCTCTCTCTCTCTCTCTCTCTCTCTTCTCAAGCCGAGCTGCTATTATCTGTTTTCATTTCCTCCGAAATCTCTTTGCCCGGAAACTCGTTGGCTGAAGCAGAGTCAGATCGAGGCGAAAAAGATACGTTCAGACACCAACATAAATCCACGACTCCAGTTTCCTTTGTAGCACACGAGGGCTTCTTCTTGCAGACATTTCAGACATTTCGCGTAAAAAATTATATGAAAATACAACACTGGTAATATCATTTGGTTTTCATATTGAGGAGGATGGCCTGCTAAGAATTGAATTAAGAATTCTTCTTTTCAAAGGAGATTTAAGCCTTTCAAACTATAAACGTTTATTAGTTACGTTCATTGTTATATGCAAGAAAATTCGAGTAAGAAAGACACTCCAAGTAGTCTCTCTCTCTCTCTCTCTCTCTCTTTCAAGGTCAGGGTGTATTCTGAAAACATGTATATTCCAAAACTAAAGTCCTGGAAAAGGCTGTGTTGCTAGATATGCATTTTCATATAATTAGTTTCCGTAATCATAGCAGTTATCAAGACTTTATTTGATTTTCTTCATTACATTTTAATAATTCCACGGATAAATTTTACCCATTATTACCTAATAACTGATTCCTGGAAGTGTTCCATTATTCAAACGAAAGAGAGAGAAATAGAGAGTGAGATTATTAAATTACATCTGTACTTACTCTTTTGACTTATTGTTTTCATTCTTATTGGTTGATAAAAAATCCACAATTATATATTAAAATATATTTCTATATAAAAAACAAAGACTTTCCAACACCCGAACGGTGTTCCTCATCAGAGTAGACTACACTGATGAGGAACACCGTTCAAGTGTTCGAAAGTAGTTGTTATTTACATAGGAATATATTTCATTATATAATTTTTTAACCATTGTTCTTCACGAGACTGTGAATTTCTTAACATTCTTATTGATGTTACTTCTTCTGTTTGGTTCGCATGTTTTTGCCCTACATGTCATTCAAGTAAATTGGTTAAATCTGATTATTAAATAATCAAACTATTGAAATTGAATAATGACATTCCCCACTACTGCATCCCTTTTTTACGCTTTGATTCCATAGTTGACTTTGTTTATCTATTGAAACGCTAACCTATTTTTAGAAATAATGTAAAGCAGAACTCTGAATGAAGTCAACTGGAAAAGGAATTTTTCTGCAAAGATGTTAATTACATATTTTTCTAATAAGTACCGATATGTCATCAAAGCTTCATCAGTAATATACACCGGGATTACCGTGAAGAAAAAACATTCGTTTGCTTTCAAATGTCCCTTAAATCAACCAAGTAAAGAATTTATACTTTTTGCTCTTTGAATATGGGGGCGTGACTCCTTTTTACTTTTGTTGAAGATATACTTTAGAGTTCGTGATACAAGAAAGTTAATGAGTCGGATTGTGTTTTGATGAAGATGTAAACCATTAAAAAAGCAAATAAAAACAGCCGCAACTAAGAAAACGGTAATGCTATTCATGCAAGAATTTGATGAAAATGAAACTATTTCATCACCTTACCTTAATTTCTAATTTAAACTTGTCTGCACCTATACATGTGTTCTGGAACAACTTATAATTTAAGATTATTTAAACTACAGTAAACTGGATATTCAAGAAATACAGAAGACAGACAAGGATTGTCTAGCTGTTTAAAGAGAATTAAAAGATTGTCCAAAATGGTCTTCAGATTTAGTCTTTGAAAGGAAGAAATGGAAACTGCGAAAGCATCTCTAACACTACTTGACGTTGACGTTTCGACGTTAGATGTACGGAAATAGACATAACTCCGACCTCCTTAAGGTATTTAATTAACATCGAGCTGGCCCCGTGTCAACAGGGCCTCATCCTCCATGAGCAGCCCGCAGAAATCCAGCCTTCTTTCTTCCTCGTTATCCTCCACATGTAGTACCGGCATAATTCAGTACCAACAGATTTTGTTTTTAATCTTCATGATTTGTAAACCTACAGAGCCTTTCATTAAATGGTGTTGTTCTGTCTTTCAATAAATACAGTGCAGAAGTTATTAACAGTATTCATCCCTACAAACAGGCAACCAGGACACAAAATATGATAGAAGGGAACAGTAACGTTGCATATAAGTTTTTGTATACATGTTCATCATAGTTCCATTAATCTAAATTAATTATAATTTCCATATCTATATCGCCAACCGAATAATTGATGGCCGTTGGAAAACTTTTTTTTCGTAGAGTTTGAACTAGAACTGAAGGCAGAAACGGTTTAAGAAAAAAAAAATACAATAGAATTTTTATTATGATTTCTTCCAATGGCAATACATCTAATAATACATGCGTCGATATTATTTGTAATTACTGCATACTATCAGGAATATTTTTGGTTAATTTCACTATTTTCTGATTTTCTTCAGTTATCTAATTATTGAAATATTCACACAAACTAACAATGATTGTTTATTTACACTACTATACAAAAATTATAAAAGATTTTATGTTATTTACTTGAACATCGACATCACTCCATCGGGTTTTATTTAGATGAATTAATATTTTCATGGAAGGATTTAAGCAAAAGGCCACAAAACTCGAAATTAATAGGATGTGATTTCTCATTTCACTAATTTCCGTTTTTTTTTTTTTTTTTTTTTTTTTTTTTTTTTTGAGAGAGAGAGAGAGAGAGAGAGAGAGCGAGAGAGAGAGAGAGATCATTATGAAACTAGAATAGCAAATGGTTTGATTATCCTGTTTGCGATTTAGAAACAAGTTACGTTGCAACTGTTATATTGTGAAAATAAATACCTTTTATAACACAATAATGCATCATACTCACTCAAGAAACAAGAGTAAGGTCGAATAGGTAACTACCATAATAATCTATTTATTAACTGACTTTCCTTGAACTATACGAATTTACATGAGAAGCGAAATACATAACGGTAAGAATCACTTAAAGCCAAATTATGACTAGTGAATTTTTAACTCGATTGATTAATTAATTATGAGTTATAGTTATATATAAATACGAATACACACACACACACACACACACACACACACACACACACACACACATATATATAATATATATATATATATATATATATATATATATATATATAATATAATATATATATATATATATATATATATATATATATATATGTGTGTGTGTGTGTGTGTGTATGCGTATTTATATATAACTATAACTCATAACTAATTAATCAATCGAGTTGAAATTCACTACTCATATTTGGCTTTAATGAAAAGGAATAATGAAAGTTAATTATTTTTGTTCATGTTGTATTATTGCAAGTGTAAAATTTCCAAAAATAGGTTAGTGTTTAAATAAATAAACAAAGTCAACTGTGGAATCAAAGCGTAAAAATGATGCAGTAGTGGGGAATGTCATTATTCAATAACAATAGTTTGATTATTTCATATTTAGATTTAACCGATTTACTTGAATAACATGTAGGGAAAACATTTGTAGCTCGAATGATATATATGAATCACGGTGATGTGATAATTATTCATATATATATATATATATATATATATATATATATATATATATATATATATATATATATATATGTGTGTGTGTGTGTGTGTGTGTGTGTGTGTGTGTGTGTGTGTGTGTATAGCTATAAATATGTGTGTATGTGCGTTGTTTTGGTGTGCGTGTGTTTAAAGCTAACTTTAAAAACTTCATATACTGAAGCACAATACTTTTATTTCATAAAATGCCTAGCCTAAAACTAGCCAACCCTACTTCTGTCACCAATCCCCTCTTATACCGAAATGAACTTCCTTTTTTTCTGAAAGGGACTTTGTACCCTGGTCGGGTTCGGTTGCATTCTGGAAGTGAAAATGGCAAGGAAACTCGTACGAAAAAACTGGGTGATTAATCCAGTGCTTCTTCTTTATAAATTCTTCACATTTAGAGAGGAGAAAATTATATGAATTTTAAAAAATTATATATATATATATATATATATATATATAGATATATATATATATATATTATAATATATATATATATATATATATTCATTATATATATATATATGTATATATAAAATATATATATATATATATATATATATATATATATATATATATATATATATATATATATATATGTAGTGGTGGTGAGTTGCTTTATGTAATACACACAGAACTTACCAAATACCAACGTACAACGCCGTCAAAAAGCATAACAGGTCGAAAGAAAAAATGTTTCACCTTTGAAAGGATGTCTATTTCCAACACTGCGACTGACATAATTTATCTCTTTTCCTGGGAACCTCTGGGGCTTCACTTGGTTCACTGCGTATAGTCCTAGGCTGACTGCGACATGTTACTTTTCAAGGTAGCTGATACAAGTCATCCGTTGGTTCTCATGTCCAGAACGGTCTTCTGTATATGCAGATGTTCTTACATTCTTTACCGGAAAGAAACTTATCTTACATTGGATGAGCAACTAATTTCATAAAACTAAGATTCGGATCAAAGTTCTACTCCTTTAACAATGAAACCAAATACCTGCCATAGCCAAAGTCAATCTTTTTTTTTTTTTTTACTTAGTCTATCAATATTCTGATCCTTTGACCAGTTCACTTTTGTTTATTTGTTTGGCATGTGTTTAGAAACCAAAATATTATCTGTTAATATCGCCAGTGAAATCCTTCCAGTCCATCAAACTATGTCTAATATGTGCCCCTTTTTAGTCCCCTTACATCTAATCTTATGTTTAAATTACGGGAATTATTATAGTTTTCATTATTTCTAAGGAATATCTGCGTAGATATTCATTCCCGACGCTCTGATGTTTCCTCCTTATTTCAAGAAAACGTAGGAAAATTTCTTCCCAAATCATATCCAAAATAAAAAGTAGGAACTGAGGAGTGAAATATATAAAACTAAGCAGCATTGAGAGAAACACTTCGATCAATGAATAGCAGAGTATATATTCTGTCAAAGCAAGGGCAACTTCATTCTGAAATGTTAAAATAGATGGCGGGTGAATTTCGAGTAACCTACTTATCATGGAGTAAAGCAGCAAGTTAAATTGGCATATCTTAATTAAATGGATGTTTGTTTGGAGAAGAAATTTTCCAAGACAGGGAATTGTAGAATAATTAAAAAGCCAATCGATATATCTAGCAATCAGAACTAGAATGTCATCGGATATATCTTTAGTTATTGTGATAAAATCATTTCGCAAAAATTCTGGCTTCCCTTTTTCCCATTCTATACTGTGGTACTGTACATATCTTGGAGTCATTGTTGTTCTTTAACAGCCCTGTGAATTGCATAAAATGTTAGATCTTTCCAGTCACGAAGCCTCTATCAATTATTATCTCATTGGTGGTAAGTTTAGTGAACTGGATATCAAAACATATTCGTGACTTAATACAGAGAAGACCAAAAGGGCGTTCCGCTAAACATTAATGAATATAAAAAATATCGAAATGATTCCATTCGTATTTTTGTTTTGAAGAAAAAAGTGTTTACAACGCAAACACTATTAGCTTTAAAAGTTATTTTTTTCATAAACCGAAATACCTACATAATTAAATATTGATATCGGTGAAGTCTCCATATGAGTTTTTGGTAAACTGCAGTCATCCCAAAAACCAGAGGATGTACGAGGATTACAACCTGGGAGGAAATGATTCTTTTGAAAGAATGTGCATATTAAATTTTTATTTTTATTAAATATAGCTCTATATTTATTTGACTTACCTAAAATTAACTTCTTACACTGCTTCTTTTATTTATTTTCTATGTGTAAATTACAATATAACAGAATGGAATGATGTGACACTAGTGTAGCTACCATTCATCACATCATTAATATAAACAGAAATTGTTAATGGCGAAATGTCCACATATATATCAGTGAACATTTTGAAAAATGCCTATTTTATTTTTAGCATTCCTCACTTAACTCTCTCCATCTCTCTTAGTGAAGAGCTTAAAGCTGGAATCGGAGTTATATCTTATCTTGTAACCTTTATTGCCTTTTAAGATTTCATTAAATGTCTCTCCGATGGCGTCAAACCTGAAAATTGGGGATCATTCAGAGTTGGTCTTAGTCCATTAAATGGGAAGAAGGTAAAAAAGCAAATTAAACCGACAACCCGATAATGAAATATCCCTGCCTCAACGTCCCACGCACGCAAGCATTCCCGAGATCGATTCCGAATTCAATTAGTTGTCTCAAACATCAATTGGGTTTCTCGACTTCAGTGGTGATTCTGGGAAGACTTTCATGAATGAGGCTGATTCATGACAGTCAATAAAAACCGATTGTATCATGAGCGTTCTCACCAAAATCATTTGCCTATGGAATTTTTGAAGCAAACAACTATCAACAGAAGCAGGAATATCCCAAAAGAGAATGATTTACCAAAAATAACCACAAACGCTATGTAATGGGAAAAATATTCCTTTAATTATTAGTTGATTTATTTAGGAATTAATTCATCCTCCTCCTCTAATACACTACTGATGTAAGAGTTATTGGAACTGTAAAATGTTTTCGTTTTTGTTAGGGACACGAGTGCGTGGCAGTGTGGCCAGTCCCTTGTTTATTTCTCTTTCACTTTGAGTATGGGAAACGCTGTCCTGAATCTTTCGTCTGTTTTTTTGGTAACACTAGTAACACATGTAAGGATCACGAATGCTCTCGAGTGGGAGAAGGACGTCAACCGGTCCACTCTTTATTTTGGTTATTTTACCAAATTATTAATACAAAATATTACCTATCCCTTGCAAGGTAAGCTTTTAAAGCGTAATATTACCGTTAGTTCATTAGTTGGAACAGATCACTATCATGAAAGAACAGTAGCAGACAAGGAATCAAATGCAAAGTTGCATGCCCAGTCGAACGTGATTACAAAGCCTTAACGTGGAAAATTTTAATTGTCATGAAAGATGCTTCACGTTCATTAATTGTCATGAGATTTTGCTGTGTTAGTTTGAGTTGTAACTTAGCGTTTGATAGGGTTGTGAACCGTTAAAAAAGTAGTTATAAGTGTTTTGTTTGTATAAACTTTTGCAAATACCAATGCCACATGGTACCACAAAGAGGCTGTTCTACAGGGCATCTTGGGGTTATCCTACTCTCTCATCGAAATTTCCACTGCCGATCAGTCTTAGACTAGCTGTACAGAATTTAATTTTAAGAAAGGCCTACCCTAGACTAATCCTATGTGAATGAGAAATTATGATTATTCTTGTTAAATATAGTTAGGCTATGTACTATGTATATAAATTCATGGAAAACTTAATTACATAGGACTTAGCTTGTACCCTCATTAAACTAACCTAACTTTGTGGCCTATTGTAACCTAGTAAAAAATCAGCATATAAACTGCATAGGCTATCCTTAACGATTTCTGAAGGGGCCTACTATGAGATTCAGGGCCTCTGTAATACGGTTTTCCGCATAACTTTTTATCTATGCATTTCATCATATAACGCTTATTCAGAATACATATTATCTACACATAAAATTTGGACCTGGTATTCTGCAATTACGTAGGTTGAATAAATTTGGTACTTATAATGTAAAAGTGACCATTTTTGAAGACGGGCCAACTTAATCAGAGAAAAGGTTTCGAACGCACTTCGTTACGTAACTTATGACAGCATTTCTTCCCTCTTTCTCGATGGATGATTGGCTATACGTAACGAAGGCTAAACCTCTGGCAACAATGACATACAAAATTTAATACAAGTAAAGCAGTACACCTTTATGAACTCTGGAACCTTTCCAACTGTAATTGTCATAATGAACAAACCAACAAAATATGATAATAAATACAAAAACACTTCGATTATTAGTCTTACTCCCAAAATAGGTTTCCTAAGAAATTACAGTCTACTTTATAGGTCACAATCAGATTGACAAGATGTAGGGAATAGTTGGTAATTTTCAAAAACATAGTAGACAAGCTTGATTTGATAACTGCTATATCCAATGTCAAGCAATTTTTATTTATTGGCTATCTACCTATTTACTGAAAAAAATAGCCGGTACCGTACATTGGCTTTAAACCTTCGCCAATAATTATCGTCAGAATGATGACTCATGAGGCTCCACCCACTTTCGCCTCGTATAATTCAGGATAACACTGAAGGTTAACATGGCCACTGTTGGATTAGAAAATTTAACATCTGTCTATAAAAAAACCAATTCTCGAGTAGTGTTTAAGAAGTGCAAATGATCCTCAAGGATCCAGCAGTTGGCCTAACGTTTAATTCATGTATATTACTTCTATACTGTTGCGGCACTACTGCTACAGTAGTATTACTATGCTAGCACTGATACCCCACCCACATCTACGTATCGTTCGCCATTCATAAAGTCTTTGGGTTTCAGAGCCGATGGAGTTTCTGTGTGGTGGATGGGCGGGTCAACATTCGTCAAAAGGTGTGTTTTACCTTGCTTACGTAATGAATGTTTTTCGACTCTTGGCTCGTAATCATTGGCCATGGCGTCGGCTAGATCATTTTTACTCATTAAAAATTAAAAACTATCGGGTTTAGGTTATTGATAATGGTGACAAAATTTGTGTGTGGTTGTAAAATATACATATGTCAACTTTCAGCTATATCCGATGCTTTGACAAGGAGCAAAGTCAAAAAACTGTGTTACAGAGACCCTGAATCTCATAGTAGGCTAGACTATGTCCTGTTAAAAGTCACCTTAGCCTAATTTTCCTCATTTTAGTTTAAGTTTTTCTCAGAAATCTTTCATGTAGCCTTATCACTTGACATATATTGTGTACAAACATTTAGTACTGTGTGGAGTATGGTATCAAATGATTTACACCTTACTATAATTAATTGATTCCAGGGCTGCTCCACGTTTAATACATCCTATTATGAGGAAAAGCAATTCCCATAGTGTGTAGTTTGATATCTATTTTTTTTAGATGTCTCAATATAAAGAGTTATTTTGTTGTAGTTTTAAACTACTCACTTGTATTGTTTTCTGGAAATAAAAAAAAATAAAAAAAAATAAAATTAATATTTCCATGGATCTAGTCCAGGGATCTAGTCCATGAGTTTCTGAAGACTAGGTAAATTAAACCAAGTCCAGGAGACTAGGCCTGGGAGAAATTTTTGGCCTGATGTAATGAGTAATAAAGAAACGCACTGAGTACCAGGAATTTTCTTCAATACCATCGTACCTTACCCCTAAAATGAAATCAGCCACTTCAGTTGCCTCCCTGTGGGAAGACGTCACCTGGCCTCATCAGTAATAAGACCCATACACACAAGGAATATCATGTAATAGCAGGTAGGACAGGCCTACCTTAATTCCCCCAGGCAGCGTAAACGTTAGACTTCATACCCCCGTCACCTATGACC
>NC_087220.1:5801392-5803892 GCF_015104395.2 Macrobrachium nipponense
GTTTTGAAGCATTTTTTTATTTCTCTTAATTGTAAATATTCATTAGAATTATGTGTTTCGATTTTCCCAAGGGATCGAAGAAACAAATGAATACAACAACTTAAATTTAGTCAAGCGACATTGTAAAAATGTGGTTATTCAAAGACAAGAATGTGCCTGAACGCTTGCTTATGATAGACAAATAAAACCTCCATTACGCGGAACCAAAGACACATCAAAAACATTTTAAATGACAAATTGATAAAACATTTCACAAAATCTTTGTAACATTGCCAGCAATGTAATCTAGATGTAAATGTACGTAGTTGGAGATTTTGTTGTAATCTTTCGTAACTAATTTACTGGGCAAAAAAAAAATGAGACACAAACGCGTAATATTTAATGTTTTAGGAATAAGCGGTTCTTGTGGATTGTTTGTACAACCGATAAGCTTAAAATCTTCATAGCTGATTTCCGTTTTGCACATAATGGTAAGGATCGTATATTAGATGATCATATATTAACTAATGGGTACCTGGTTTTTTTTTTATGATGATGTCCCTTCCATTTATGAAAGGAAACGTTGCATATAATGGGAGTTTGGCACAACAAACCACTTTTGGCCTGTTGGATAATTGCATGTTTACGAGTGTTTTTCGAATCCTGTGAAAACATGAGTAAGGAAATAATTATTGGTGAATTATTGCTGTAAAAAAGACGATATCTTGGTGGGAGAGGACCCAATCCGATGTATGCAGGGGTAAATAGAGTTTAGTTTAAATTGATAAAACAAAAGCTGTAAGAAGTGGGCCCCCAGACTAGTAAGAATTTTCTTTCTTAGTACAGAGTATAATCTTGTCATCATCTTTAGCGACGAGTATGTCTAGTATATGTAAAAAGGTTAGCTTGGATTCGTATTCTTATTCTATGGTAAAAGTGATGTTATGATGATAGTATTTTAGAATTTTCTAGGAAGCGTTTCTGTATCGTGGTCTTGTTTAAATGAAATAAAAGTGCCATCAACATATCTGGCATAGAATAGGGGACGTTAGGCCAAAGGGTAACTCATAGAGTATGTGCTCCTCCAGGGCGAATGTAGGTCCAACAGGTGAACTCACCCATGGACATCCTCCCTATTTGTCTGAAAAACAAGCCATTAAAAATAAAGGTTGTGACCAACACGGCCAGTTCTAAAAACATCTCAAAATTGCAGCGATAAAAAGTTATAATACAATGAATCAAGAGTGGGAAAAAGTTTGTCCAAAATGATATCATTTGTTTCTCTGGCCGGTATATTGGTGATTAACGACTCCACATCAAAGCTTACCATAAAAATGTCAATATCTTGTTTCAGAAGAATGCGTTGTTTAATTTGTTCACGGTAGTTACGGTATACATTTTACTGGTCAGGGACTCCAATGGGGGTACGAGAAATTTGACCAATTTGTAATTTGGCGTTCTATGGGAGGCCCAGATTGAGCGAAGGACGTTGGGTAGACTTTAGAAAACTCAGAAAGAGGAGACCATAACAAAAAGATCCTGTTATATGTTCACGATAATGATGGTCTCATTCCTAAGGTTGCGGAGAAATCTATCGATCTTGTCTTCCGATTCTAAAGATGATTTGATAATTTGGGAGAACAAATTCTTCGGTTTTATTATAGTCATTACGATTTTGCTAATTTTGTTGACGTATTCCAATTTGTCTAACATGACGTTACCCCCTCCCTTATCAGGCCTCGAAATAAGCAAATCATCCCGTTTGGACAGTTTTGAGGATTTCATTATTGTTCTATTTGAAAAAAGGGCTCAATGTGTTTACAAGCATATTGAGGCTCATTCAATTATTTCATTTCTCCTCTCACAAATTTAATAACTACTCAAACTTTCAAGCCTTCGAATCCTTCAGGCCTTCAAAGAACGGCCGAAGAAAATACTTCTGAACTTAAATGAGAAAGAGAGAGAGAGAGAGAGATAGAGAGAGAGACGAGATTGATAACCGTTGCCTAGCCCAGCTAACAACCCCAAGTTTTCCCGTTGATTAGTACTTTCTTTTTCTTTCCCATTCATGTTATCTCGTTATATAAGAGGAGGAATGGGCTAACGAATATCCTGGCCAGGTATGCACTACAAGGCTGAAGGAAACAATGAGAAATCATGGATATAAGAGAGTCTCCCTCTCTAGAGAAAAGGGTAGAAGCACTGTGGTTGGAGGTGATAGTAAATACCCACAATAGACATCCCCGAAGCTCTTCATAATGGGCAGAATGGAGACTCCAAACTGAAATGCTTACGCATCTATATCTTTACTTGTTTTATTTGATTGTATTATTCAGTTGA
The DNA here is from genome assembly GCF_015104395.2 of Macrobrachium nipponense. Lineage (NCBI taxonomy): Eukaryota > Metazoa > Arthropoda > Malacostraca > Decapoda > Palaemonidae > Macrobrachium > Macrobrachium nipponense. The sequence continues at coordinate 5,803,712 of NC_087220.1, forward strand.
TAAGCAAATTTTTGAATATGTAAAGGAATGTTTTTCTCACTACTGTTACAATAGATCTGTAAGGAAAGGCAATCGGTTCCATGCACGATACATTTCATCCGGTTCTTTTATGACTCGCAATGCATTCTGAGATTCTGTTTCCTCAAGATTCCTTGAAGCTCTTGAATATTTCATGGGTGAT
>NC_087220.1:5808892-5811392 GCF_015104395.2 Macrobrachium nipponense
GAAAATATTATGGAAATGAAATCTCTCTTCAAGAATCAAAGTTCTGCATTGGTAGGTCAGTTCCTCATATCGAAATGTAGTGGCCAGAGCGATTTGTTTAATTGGAGACCAACTTCACTGTTGTGCTGTGGTTAGAGTACATGATACTGGCTAAAATAAAATAATTGCGGAAGGAATGCAAACAGATTTCCTCAACCTTATCAGTCCTGAAAATTCTGTGTACCTGGTAGAGCATAAATACATATAATACTTTAGTTATAGGACATGTTGCTTTAACATAATGAGAAAAAAGTTGAAGGTCTTATTTTGAATTTTCTTTTATGTGTGTGTGTGTGTGTGTGGGTGTGTATGTGTGATTAACTGATTTTCTGCATAAGAGTATTGGAAGTTGCTGCATTGTCAATGGTAACATTGGTAGATATTTAGTGTGCAGAGGGGAGTCCGATAAGGCTGCCCTCTTTCTATGCTTCTTTATGCTGTTTCCCAGGAACCTCTGTACGTTGCTATAAAAAAAAAAAATAGTTGCATGGATCACTTGCCCTTACCGAATGATAACCAACACCTTATTGTTCTTGTGTTGCCGACGATTCAAATATTACCTTTACCAGCGATAAGGAAATTTTTGAGATTAGCACCTTAGTGCCAAATTTGAAGAAGCTTCCCCAACAGAAGACTTTCATTACATCAATCAGAGAATGATTATATAAATATATTCATGATATATCAGCCAATAAAAATAGAGTAACATATATCAAAATAATTCTAGACTGATTGTTAGTTTTGTGATGCTGAGGACTCAAATATTCATATGGTACATTTCTGCAAGAAAATTGCAAACGTGATTGATAGGATGAAGGAGTTTGAAAGCATTTTTGCAATTTTCTTCGTTGTAAATTCATTAAAAACCAAGGAACACAACAACTTCAATCTAATCAAGTTACATTGTAAAAATATGGTTATTCAAAGACAAGAATGTGCCTGAGCGCTTGATTTTATGGTTTCTCTGACCGGTTTTATTGGTGAACAACAACATTACATCAAAGCTTGCCATAAAAATGTTAAAATCTTGTAGAAAAATGCATCGCTTAATTTGTTCACGTTAGTTACGGTATACATTTTACTGGTCAGGGGCTCCAATAGGGGAACGAGGAATTCGGCCAATTTGTAATCTGGAGTTCTATAGGAGGCCAAGAGAGAGCGAAAGACGTTGGGTAGGCAGACGGTAGAAAACTCAAAGGAGGAGACCATAACAAAAAGATCCTGTTATATGTTCTCGATAATGATGGTCTCATCCCTAAGGTTGCGGAGAAATCTATCGATAGTGTCTTCCGATTCTAAGATGGTTTGATAATTTGGGAGACCAAATTCTTCAAATTTATTACAGTCATTACGATTTTGGTAATTTTGTTGGCGTATTCAAATTTGTCATCGTCATAAGCAAATCGTCCCGTTTGGTCAGGGTTTTGAGGGTTTCGTAATTGTTCTTTTTGAAAAAGAGGGCGCAATGTGTTTACAAGCATATTGAAGCTCATTCAATTATTTCATTTCTCCTCTCACAAATTTAATAACTACTCAGACTTTCAAGCCTTCGAATCCTTCAGGCCTTCAAAGAACGGCCGAAGGAAATACTTCTGACCCTTAAATGAGAGAGAGAGAGAGAGAGAGAGAGAGAGAGAGAGAGAGAGAGAGAGAAAGTTTGATAACCGTTGCCTAGCAAGCTAACAACCTCCATGTTTTCCCGGTGATTGGTACTTTCTTTTTCTTTCCCGTTCATGTTATCTCGTTATATAAGAGGAAGAATGGGCTAACGAATATCCTGGCCCGGTATATACCACAAGGCTGAAGGAAACAATGAGAAATGATGGATACAAGACTCAAAGAGTCTCCCTTTCTAGAGAAAAGCACAGAAACTTTTCCAAAAGTTTCTGTGCTTCGAGATGATAGTAAATGCCCACACCAGACATCCCCGAAGCTCTTCATAATGGGTAGAATGGAGACGCGTGGCTGATATGCTTATGCAGCTATAGCTTTACTTGTTTCATTTTATTTTATTGTTCAGTGTATAAGCAAATTTTCGAATATGTAGAGAAACGTTTTTCTCGCTACTATTACAATAGATCTGTTAAGCCGAAACAAGATAAAAACATCCGTAATGCAGGGTGTGGATTTTGCTTTCGATATGAATAAATAGTATAACAAGATGAATAAGCTCAAGGAAAGGCAATCGGTTTCAAGCACAATGAGATGAAGCACTCCAGGAGACGATAAATTTCCTTCCGATTTTTTATGACTCGAAGTGCATTCTGAGATTCCGTTCCCTCAGAATGCATTTCGAGGGAATATTGCTTGGGCAATATTCCCTCATTCATTCATTGTAATTTAATGTGAGAGATTCTACTTTCAATAATTTAGCAAGCACGTGGAGAAACTAAGCGGAGCATTGGCTTAATGATGTGATTGTTTTTTATTCAAAATGAAACTCAGTAGTGTTATTGCAATA
>NC_087220.1:5816392-5821392 GCF_015104395.2 Macrobrachium nipponense
TTCGTAGATAATATCATTATATGCGGTAAGATATGATGATGATGATGATGATGATGATCTTGCCTAATAAAACAATGCTCTTGTTTTACTGTTAACCATATCTTTCTCTCATCTTATTATGAGTATCCCATTCCATCCTGAAATAACCCACGGAACAAATTACATTAATTTTTAAAACATTTGGTCACCATTCCTATCTTGCATTTTCGAATGTTTGTGGTAGAAAAAGTAACAATCGACTAAAAAAAATTAAAAAAAATCTCTATATATATGAACATGTTAACTTCAAGTTTTGATTGTAAAACGGGAAAACAATATTTTTGTCACTTGTAGTTTTTTTTTTTTTTTCATAAAGAACAGAGAATTTGTCCCACGAGATTTTTCGTCTGGAGTCAGATTGAAAAATAAAATTGAAGAAGAGTTCTTCCATTTATCATATGAAGTTGTTAGCAGATAAAAAACGAAAGAGATTGGAGCTTATAGCAGCATCCTACTAGTGGCCTAATCTGCCTTACGTGAAGCAGTCATATGTCATGCATAATGTAACTGACATCAAGATCAGCAAACATCATTTTGCAAACGTGTTTAGTAACTTCTAAAATCCACATAAACATGAAAAATAGCCTCCTTATAGAAACTAAATAATCCCGCAGCAGAAGCTTGTGTCTTTTAATTTTATTCAGGAACAGAATAAGATTGAAATCACATCTTTATTACCAAATTCTTTCGGTAAATAGAAACTCATTGACCCTTAAACACAAACCAGGTTACTATATACCTCAGGCATATGAGTTATCGCATGAATCGCGCATAATTTACATTCCTGCAAATTAGTCCCACACAATACCTTCTTTTGACATGATACTTTGTTTATAAAATACTGACCGATGCACTGCACCCCTCAGGTTTTTAGTGTAAAGTACTTTTGAGGTTTATTTTTCTTAGAATCCCACTTTTGTAATAGTGTAAAAATTGGGGTTGCATAATTGTCTCCTGTATTTTTTTACATAGAAGAGAATTATTCAATCCCAATTTTACTGAATTCCGTGGCAATGCTAGAAAAGATAGATAGCGTTGCCATATATCGATTATATATGTTGTCGCAGAAACAAAAACTAAATCAAATTCTGTTGAGGATCTCAACTATTGTAGAACTCTTTTCATATCTTTATTTCAAAAAGAAATTCAGAATAATTAAGTATTGTCTAGAGCACAATAACGTTTAGATAATTATGAACTATTGGGTCTGGCATTGTTGATGTATAATTTACGGAAACTTGATTTAGAAAAACAAAGTTTGTAGCGTTTCATAAACTTTACGGAATACATTTTTTTTTTTTTTCGTTACTGGAAGCTTTTCGTCATATCATGCTATGCAGCGTCACAATTACCATTTTAGCCTGACAATGTTGAAAAAGGTACAAGTAAATGTTATTTTTTGCAATAATGTTAATGAAATCTAGTAAACTGAACAATAAACTAGATGATAAACGTCATACTCTGTCGGCATTCGGAGTGATCAACAGTTTTCTCCAGTTACAGAGCCCACATATAATTGACGTGGAATCAGGAAATAAAATAATGTAACTGCGTTGCCAGGGAAGAGTCCCCATTCGGGCACACGCATATTGATCGCTGGCTGAAATTAGAGCTTTCTGTATCTTCTGGCATACAGTATTGTTTTATAAAAAAAAAAAATCAATATTTCTATAATATAATTTTCAGTTTAATGACATTCAGCTCAGAATGCTACTGCTAATATTATAGTGCCGAGCATACCTGCAATTATATAATTATCATTGACCAAGTGTATGGTTTTCAAGAAATGAATTATATAAATAAATGAGGTTTCAAAAGAGAATACAGAGGTTGAAAGGTGACTTGCCAAGAAAGGAAACACCAAATACGCCCTGTGAAGCTTAGCATTCTACACACTGAAAAAGAAACCCACAAAATCACTGTGTAACGTGTTTAATTTTACTCAACACTCGAGTACTTTCAGGCCCTATCTGTGGCCCATTTTCAAGAGATGTGTAGGTTGCCAGGCTGGGTCAAGGCCCAGCAGTCTTGAGAACTCGACTTCATTAAAGGCTGTTGGAAAATTACAGCAGGAAAGATCATCCTATGCTCTGGCATCCCTCGCAGTCACATCGGACTCCATTGAATTAATTAATGGGTAGAGTTCATTTTCTACACATGTTTATTATATTCGATCTCGGCTTTCTCCTTGGCAATTACGTCCTAACTGCAGGAGTTTCTTTCTAAGAGGGGTAAAACACTAATCGGCGATGGTCACAGTAAGGAATTAATCCTGATACTTATCACGACATTCGGAAAATAACAAGCAAAGAGAGAGAGGGCATCAATTAGCTGACCAAAGAAGAATGGGAATGTAAATTAATAGACGATAAATCACATTTGCGACAAAACGTGTTTCCACCTGGAATTGTTTGAGAGCCTTCTGCCTTCGAAAACTTCGGATTCAGGCTTGCACGGAAAAAAAAATAAATGAAATAAAAATAAATCAGTACATCAATAAAATAAAATAGAAATAAAATAAAAAAAGAGATGAATTTAACGCCCTCCTCATCATCAAAATGGAGGAGAGCCAGAATGTAGTTGTAAATGATTTTACAATACGAGGCCTTTCCATGAAAATTTTCAACATTCACTCTTTTTCAGGTTTTCTGAAATGGAAATAGAGGAAAAAAACTTGTTATTACGGATAATAACAATGTTGAAAAACAGCCACTGTAGAAAATTTCCCAATGAGAACTGTAGTCCATTAAAAAGATTAACATAGATTTAATTCTATTATCCTTGATGAAGGCAAAATGGTTATCATTAAGAAGAATTATTTGACTTGAACTTTCATTTGAAAAAAAAATCAATTGTAGTTTACTCATTTCATGTTTCCTGCTGTTCCAGAGGTGTCACCTATAGGAAATTAGAAGTCCTTGAGTCTGGATTTCCAAAGAAACTATTTTTAACCAAAGCAAAATATCAAGACGCAGTGAAAATTCATCTGAGAATATCTGGATATCACTCATAATACAGATGACATGTTGTATCTCGGTCATTTCAATACTCTGACATATCACAGAAGTGGAATTCACATGTCGTCTAGTGACCTGTGTAGTATAGCTTTACTATTATGAGTTATTTCACACATCGAATTCCTGATCGGATCACCCTCTGGTTTTCATAGCATAAAAGTATTTTCGCCGTTGTTTTTCGTAGCCATACATGGGCCATATATTTGTCTCTGAGAAAGCTACGAATAGACAAAAATAGTTCAACTACTTCATATTAATAAAAGTAGCGATACTGTTGGTGGAGAGTAAATCGTTTACGACGTTATGCTTTGAACCTCAAAGCAATACAAGAAGCAAAATAAAACGAGAAGACCACAGCTATTTCGAAAATAGCGCGAGGAACTTCCATTGTAGGATACGATATTGAGTTCGTGACCCAGTAAAATTGCACATCTCTCTCTCTCTCTCTCTCTCTCTCTCTCTCTCTCTCTCTCTCTCTCTCTCTCAATAATTCTAACTTTTAGATTAGAAATTCGGGGGCCTCGTTTAAGGATCGTTAAGAGAACCATTGGCTCTGCAGAACTGACCCTCGGTTTGTCTGTTACTGTATCTGGTGAAAGAATACTTTTTCTTATACTAGTCCTGAAAAAAAAAAAGAGAGCATTTGCCATATCAAGGCAATAATAGTCGTATTATGAAATAAGAACAAATAATTTATATATATTTTTTATATGTTGCTGATGCAGTGCAGCTATTTAAGACGCGTTCGCTGGAACGTGTCATATCTTAAATTAAAACAAAGGAAAGAAAAGGAAAAAAAACTCGGTGTTGATCAGTGGCTTTCGTGTTAGGCCGTGAGACGGAGACGCAGTTGAATATTCATGGAAATGTTTATTCCCCTAAAATGCCTTAATATCTAGGGTTATTGAAAGAGATATTTATCTGTAGGCTACTTTCCGAGCTTTATTTAAGCGTGACTATATTGTCTCTTAAAAAGAAAAGTGATAAAAGACCAAATTGATAATCATCCACACTCGAGTTAAGCCTTTATAGGGAGAAGCCTGAGTGAGTGAAACGATTGTATTATGCTGTAAAATATATATTACTCAGAGAGCCATTGTAATCACGCGTTTTTTTTTTTTTTCAGAAAAGGTAACACGAGTAATTACCATACTAAAGATGGCAATGCGGATAGGTTGTGGAAAATGGTGATTTCGTTCACAATAAGATAAAAAAATAGTTTAGTTTTCATATGTATGTGCGTGAGAGAGAGGAGAGAGAGAGAGAGAGAGAGAGAGAGAGGGGGGGGGAGGAGAGAGAGAGAGAGAGAGAGGAGAGAGAGATTATCAAAATATGATACCATTGATGCCAACATTTTTATTTCAAATATTATTATATAAACAGTGTATCTATGCTGAATAAATCGGCATAATTTCAATACTTAATCATTTCGTTTTTTTTTTTTGTTTACTTTTGACATCCAACTCGTAAGACCAAATAGGATCTTAAAGCTAACTTCGTTCAGATAAAGTATTATACATTTTATTCAAAATTAGTAAGGTAAAAAAAGGGAGTGAGAAAGTTTAATGGAAAATAAATTGAATTTCGCAGCCCAGTATTGCATTCAGATTTTTATAACTGAGACGGCATCAAAGTTTCGAGGATAATCTATTTACCAAGGGATTTACTTATGTGCAAAACAAATTCATTTCTCTTTGCTCTCCTTTTGAATGATTCATGCAAAGTAGTTTCTAATGCAGCTTAGGGGAACGGAATTTCATAAGCAATATAAGAGCATATCTCTCTCTATATTGAAAATTTTCATTTTCCTCTTTACCCGAAATTTATATAGAAAATTTTATATAGGTGATTTATTACTAGGTAGAGATCAGAACTGTATCTAATTTCTAATAGCTCAACAACAACATAAAAGTGGCAATCGCAGACTTGATTATACTTTCCTTC
>NC_087220.1:5823892-5866392 GCF_015104395.2 Macrobrachium nipponense
GTCGAGTCATTCTTGAATTTGTTGAGGCAAGTCTTTACCAAATTACCCTCCCAGACAGTAGCCACAATGCCCAAAGCCTCCACCATGCACATAGAAGAGTCTTAGTCATAGTCGACAAGGTCCACATGGAACATAAAGCAGCAGACCCCTCACAGCCACCGTCAGCTGTACGTCGGATAGAACAGTCGTTTAACAATGAAGGAAGTAGCAGTAAGGGAAGAGCCAGACAGGCTACATCTGTCTACAAGAAAACTTTTCCAGAGGAAAGCAACACAAAAGAAGACAAGAACACCCAGTAGGAGTCCGCTTCATCCAATGGAGATTTGGGGCGATGGCAAGGAAGTCCATCCATCAAAGCACAACTGGCAGACCAGATGAACCCCAAGCAGATCACACCCCAACCTGCTAGCCTTGACCATCACTAGAGCTCCATTTACCATGTACAGAAAGTGAGAGATGAAAGTCAAATTCGACAATGTAAGGAGGACGTTGTTAGGAGCAGATTTCCTAACAACACAAACCTTCTATTCGATGTCGCAAGAAAAGAACTAGTCATGAGATCCACAAAGAATTCATCTCCTTAACAGCCCAGTAAATGTAAAACAAACTAATGAAGCAAAAAATAAAGCACTACATACACACAGGAAGACTCTCAATACACTCAAGATTCAGATGACTGGCACTGGATAAACTTTAATACTCAAAGAAAGTCTTCAAAGAATTAGAAGAAGCTGGAATATGCCAGAAAGGATCCAGCCCATGGGCATCAATATTCCATATGGTGGCCCAAAGCAGATGGAGCATGTCACACCCTGCAGAGACTACAAAACGGTTGAATGTCAAGACAAAGTCAGACAGATACCTGCTAAACAACGTAGCAGATACAACAAACAACTTGAGTGGAGCTGGATATTTTCTAGTACCAGTAGCAAAAGAGGAGATAAAAAAAAGAGACGGTGATCATTACACCTTCGACACATACACATTGAATTACATCTCAGGCTACAAAGCAAGAAAACAAGGAGGAACTGAATGAGAAATACAAAGCACTAGAGAAGGGTGTAAACAATACAATGGGAGATACAAACCAGAGGTATAAAAGCCAAAGTACATAAGATCCATGGATTAGATCCATCAGTACATGAACAGGAATAAAGGATACATACAGAACAAACTATTCGGAAACCAACCAGAAAAAACGATAAAGTCAACTGAGAAGGGAAGACAAGCATCAGGAAATTCTTTAAGCTTAACCAAGTAAGAGACTCTAGGAAAACATATGGAGCAATCTAGTATCACACAACAAACATGCAACTTGGCTCAAGGAAGTCAAGGCAGAAGGAATGGGGCTTAAAAAAACAAAGATTCACTAAGATCACGACAGGCACAATAAAGTCACCGACTAAAGGAAATGCCTCAACAGGAAAGCCCCAGGCCCTGATGAAGTCCATGGATACTGGCTCAAAAACATCAAGGCCCTGCACACTAGAATGGTAGAACAACTCCAGCATTATATCACAAACCATCTTTTGCCTAAATGGATGATCAACAGAGAGACCATCCTTAGTACAGAAAGACAAGAGCAAAGGAAATATAGCAAGTAATTGCAGGCCCATTACCTGCCTACCAGTAATGTGGAGGTTTACTAACGGTATCATCAGTGAAAGGCTATACAACTACCCATAGAGGATACAAAACCCCATCCCTCACCGACATAAAAAGAAGAAAAACCAACCTAAGTATGGTATGGATTGACTACAAGAAAGGCTTCGACATGATGCCACACAAGTGGCTAATAGAATATCTGAAAATATATAGGGTAGATGAAAACACCATCAGCTTCCTAATTATTTCAGTGTGCAACTGGAATACAGTATTACAAGCTATGGAATGGGACTAGCAGAGGTTAACATCAGGAGAGGAATCTTTCAAGGGAACTCACTGTCCCCACTACTCTACATAGTAACCATGATTCCCATGACAAAAGTATTTCAGAAGATGGATGCTGGGCACCAACTCAAGAACGGAAGCAACAGAATTAAACATCTGATGTTCATGTACGACATCAAGCTGCATGGCAAAAGCATTAAGGAATTTGAAACCCAAATCCAGGCAGTAAAGATAAATAACTGGGGGCATCAGTAAAAACTGGCTGGCCTTCGTCAACATACAAAAGAGAGGAAAAAAGGATCTTTCCTTCAATTGTATTGATATCTCCATTACTCTATTTGTGAAATATTGTCTTTCAGTCGATTTTCTTATTAGTTAGGAATTTCATTTTATTTATAAGGCAAATTTACTTTTAAAGAGCGTGTCTATGGAGTGCAAGTTGAATTGGTCCCTGGACTTTGTCTTTACATACTGAAATAAATTGATATTTCAATGTGACCTGTGACGCAATCCCTGGCTCATTGTATGGCCTGCCTTTTTGCTTTTATTATCTATTACAAAAATATTTTATTGCAAAAGACAGAAATAATTTTAAATTTTCTCATTTCGTTTTTATCAAAATCTCAACTGCCATTGACAAGTTTGTTAATAGACCACCATGACCTAATTTATTCGAAATATTCGAAGAGCGTCTAAGTTTTAATTACGTGTCAGCCACTCAGATAAAATAATATCATCAATCATAATCACTCGAGCTGCAATGGTCATTTCAGATTTATTTAACTGCTCTGTACATTAAAAGCTGCCGTGTTTACCGAATGAATGGAAGGAACTGATCTTTAAAAGGAAACAAATCCCTTATTTGATGCCATATTACGCACTGTAACTGATGAACACCTAGTTGAATTATGGGAAAAATACACCCCAGTTCGAGTTTGTACTGAAATTAAAAAGAGCAGCTTGCGATACCTTTATAAATATTGAATAGATCGTAAAACGATGGACTAAGCCCTGGCCGTCATTCAAAAAGTAATTCTTCGCTCTAATCCTATGCTGTTTTGTTATTTTAGATCAGAAAGTATGTATGGTTTTTGCTTATGTCACATTCTAATCGGGTTCCTCAAGGTATTTTGGGGAAATGGGTATTGGGCCTAGTTATTTTTAAGGATTTATAATTTCCGTAGTGATAATGACAAATATATACCTTGAGAGACCCGATTAGAATATGACATTAGCACAAACCATACACACTCTCTGAGCAAAAAAATAAAACAGCATTGGATTAAAGCGGATAATATCTTTTAAATGAGGGCCAGGCCATAGTCTTTCGTTTTATGATATAATTAAATATTTCAAAAAAAAAAAGATTATCACCGTTTGCTACCTGTGCCTAAAGGATTCCGAGCTTTTTCTTAGAGACGACTTATTCGTGTTTCAAACCAACTTATTGGTGCAAATATGTGGCTCTTTTGAGTTTTCTGGATAGTCCGGCTTTGATTGATACTCATTCATTTTCAGGCAGAATAAGTTTGATTTTAGTGCAATATGGGACACAAAAAAAAAAAAAAAAAAAAAATATATGATATATATATATATATATATATATATATATATATATATATATATATATATAATATATATATATATATATATATATATATATATCTGTGTAGTATGATATATATATATATATATATATATATATATATATATATATATATATATTATATATATATATATATATACATATATATATATATATATATATATTATATATATATATATATATAGTATATATATATATATATATATATATATATTATATAATATATATATAAATTAAAAAACGCAAAACGATAAGTGCTTATTTATAATTTATAATTCTTGGGTATCCTTAACCTCGAATCAAAGCCAGACTAACCAGAAAACTCAAAAAGAGACTACATATATGCACCAGTGAGTGGGACCCATCTGGAATGTTTGAAACACGTGCACGTAGCTGGGTCTCTAAGCAAAAGCTCGGAATCTTTAACCCTTTAAAGTCCCAATTTTTTTTCCTCAGTGTTTTTATTAAAAAAACAGTTATTTTTACATAATTTATTACATATTAAATATGTAAAATAATTTTTACTACCATATCTCATTAAAAAAGTCAATTTTAATTTTGGTCCTATTTGAAGGACCATGGGCACTCTGAGTATAACTTAGGTCTATGTATTAGGGCTTGTGCCTTGTATGATAAGGCGCCCTATGAGGTAATGTTAGACTAGCGATAATCTTACGCTAAGTCGGTTGGTATTGCACTTCCATCTTCAATGGAGTGTCTGGGGGTTTGTAGATCACTTACGAAGTCAGTATTATCTTGTAGTTATTACGACGATGTGTTAAACTCATGGTGAGGAGTTCTTGTAGAAAACACGAAATATAAAAATATATGTATTCTTCTGAAGTTTTACATGCTGAAGATCAGATATGATTGTACAAGTCTTCTAATAACGATAGCTTGATCGCTTCTGCCAATGATGATGGCTAATCCTATTCCTCTACATGATAAAGCTTAGGTAAAGAGGTACAGGTCTTCTAATGACGATAGCTAACTCTGTTCTGCTCTGTCTACCATCTCTGTTACAAGTTATGAAGGAACAGACAGTAGTTCGAACATATGAACATACATACAAATGACATAGTTTCATACGAACACACAATCAAATGAGACACGCTACAGATCACGTAGGCCGTTTGAATTATAGGTCGGGGTAGTTGTCTCAAGCAGGGAGCTTGGACTGTTTCAAAACAAATGAATGACCAAAGATGACGGCATGTCAACTTAGCCTACATACTTATTGTATACGTCATCTTTAGCGTCTCTAATCTGATCACATTCCTGCAAGCAATCTTTTATATATATGGACTAACATTCCATATTTTTATTATGTAAACACTTACATCAGCTCGGTCAGCTACCAAAACCAACTACTGAATATTACTCAAACTTGACTGCATTTGACTTATAGGAGTGTGATACAGACACTATGTGAATATATATATATATATTTAAGTAAATAAAAATTCATGGTGTACATGAATTGATTCAAGTAATAAAATATAAAACAATGATATTGGTAAATAATAGTGATCACGTGATATATAATGATACAGTTTTTTTCACTTCATCTCTTTAAGATACTTATGCTACAGAAATACTAATGTACTCTGATAATTGCATAGAATGAAGATTAACATGATAAAAATCATATTTTAACTGATAAAAAAATTTCATATATGAATTGATAAAATTATTAATGTTTTATGCTGATTGATTCGTGGATTTTTATGCTAACTGTTATATATCTGATTCATTAATTCATATACTAACTCATAAATACTGCAGATATTAGTAAGATAAAGGTAACAGATTGATTATAGGCTACCTGTTTATACATATGTATAATGGATTCATATATGATGAATATATATGTGCACTTTAAATAGATTCCTATTGCGTACACGCAAAGATATATTTAGATTCTGTTATTTATGATCATTTATATAAGAGATTCCTATTGCGTACACGCAAAGATAGATTTCGACTCTGTTATTTATGATCAATTATATATAGGATACATGATACTTTATATATAGGATACATGACCGAGGTTATACTACTTCCCTTTTAACTAGCGTTCGAACAACTTTTCGTCCATTACACAGTTCCAGACAACCACCTATAGCCCAATGAAACGGCCTATTTCACAGGGTTTAAAACAAGGGAAAAATTTGCCTGGGCGGGTCAACGTTTCTAATTTTTGTGTGCTCATATTATTCTCTGCATCCTAAGCTACACGATTACGTTCGCGATGATAAAAAAAAATCATCCCCAGCACGAGTCCTTCGCCAGCAAAGTAGAGCTGAATATCCTTCGGGTCGTAATCGTCGGAAGTATGTCCCTTTTTGTAGTCGATTCCGACAGCCGCCGGAGCGTTCCGCATTAAAACGAGATTAACGACGAGATACAGTGTCGGTCTAAGAAGTCCATGATGGTGCTTATTCCTTTCAAATTGTAGGCGGTTGTTATCGACTGCCGTCGTCCGCAGCGACGAACGATTTTTTTGAAGTTGCGATGTGAAACTCTCGTACTGCAGGATACTGTAACAGGTTCCATTAATCAGCCTGCAAGTGAAATTATATTATCACAAGGGCAGAGTAAATCAGAACATCCAAATACAGGGGAGGGGAGAGAGCCATTTAGACCAGACTTAACCCACATGAATTCGCTGATATTTTGGAATTCAGAAGAGTCTGCTGTACAAACTTTTTATCCATGGCATTAACAATGAGTGAACCTATCCAGGTCTTATGATTGACTTGTAAAAATATCCATAATTATAAAAAATAAATAGATATCATTACGAATCTCAAAGAAAATTCGATATTACTGGTAGTAAGTTACTAGACAAAGAAGTGGAAAATGGAGCTATTTGTAAGATTGCCAGGCACCATAAGAGTCAAAGAGAATATTAATCATGATTCTGTATTTCTCTATGCTAACTGAAATTAAGTTGTGATAAAATCTGATCCTATGTGCCTTAACAAAAGTTTCATATTCAATTTTCTCGCGCACATCCTCTGAGGTTAACTTTTAAAACATTATTAATAGGTAGGAGATGCAACGAAAAACCCACTATGTAACTAATTTCTATATAAACTTTGGGTTTTTCAAGAAAATGTGACATTTTCCCATGAATGCGATTTACCTGGATTGTAATAAGCTAATGTTGCAAGTAAATAATAACATATCCATATCGTGATACTTCTAAAATGTCTATGAGGTTCAGAAAAAATTAATTCATTTTGATGTTATAGAAATTCTATTTCCTTATTTTGTTTTATTAATTTAAAATAAAAGATTGCAAGTTGCATTGCGCATACCGATAGACACTTGTGCCTAACGTCTGCCTTGCCCATGAGAAGTTCGGGCTAAGCATTCCTTTCTCCAGCAACCTGCTTTGCAATCGCGAGATGAAGCCTGTGTAAGCAGATTATTGAGGTTAAAAGGAAACAAATGCTGATACGGCAATGATGACGTTGTCACTTGGCAGGAGATTGCTCTCAGCCAGCTAAGAGTTACGTTACTTGCTGTAAGAGATACGACTTTAGGATAAATTTTTTGTTGTTTAATACTCGACCACATGAGAAGAATGTCTGAAAAAAACAGTACCAAAAATTGAACAATATATTAGTTTCATGTTGGAAATCTGCATAATTGTAATTATGTTAAATTAAATATTCCTTATTCAAACTAATGAAAAAAGGGTTTCCAGGTCCTACAAATTCTATATATATTATTAGCCCTGTATAAGATTCATATAGGATTATTCCATAGATAAGATTTTCACTTCTAGACTTCCTGACTTTAAAATCTCTTTTATTTTATTTTATTTTATTTATTTATTATTATTTTATTTATTTATTTATTTATTTTAATTTTTTTTTTTCATGACTACGAATATAAATCACCGGGGACAGACAATATGTCAGTAGATTTGGATATGTGTTTGAACTTTTAGCTTATTTGTCATTACTAAAGCGTTAAGTTAGAGTTCAAATCTTTACGCATATATATTTGGATATTTAATTATCTATGGTTACGTTTTGCTTATTGATTTTATCGTGATTCCTTTTTTATTATAATTTGTAACCCTTCCGACTTCTTACGGAGTGTATTATATGACTCCACTTGTATCCATATTTATATCTATATTTATTTATTTATTTATATATATATATATTTGATAAATTAATGGTTGGCTTGAATATGTGGAAAAGTGTTCTAGCGGCGTACCGTATAAGGCTACTTGCGGCATCAATTCTATAGATACACATATAAAAAATAAATGATAAAGGTATTTAAAACCGCGAGAACCGCTATAATCCAGTTCGGATCCAATATCACGAGTTGGTAACTCGTTAAGACATTGGACACTTCCTATTTGAATTATCTGTTATTCTACCAAACGATTGACTCTGGGTGATAAAATATATTATTGGTTTTCTAAATGGAAAGGAATTCACACAACGTGTTAAGGAGATTATTATTGATTTACACCACCCGAGTCACAGATTATTATGTGTTGAAATTCCATATTTACTGATTTAGCACTCATAAATATTCGTAACGCACTCAATTGCGGTGTGTGTTTTTAGTGCTATTAATTCTATATAACGTGTCAAGGAACTATTAACACTAAGAAGTGTTTATTCCCTCTGTCAGACTCGTAATTCTGTTAATAATTCTACGTATATTCTTTCAAGATTGATTTGGCACAGGATAGGCCCTTAAACTGACAGGTGTCTTAGTGTATCCCTTGTTTTTCATGACACGTGTTACAATTAGTTATGTGCTTTTTATATCTGTAAGCATTGTAGGCCAGTAAAACAGTGATTTGGCTTTCTGTGACATAGGAGGAACCCTGGATGACGGAATGCAACCAGTTTATGACGATTGGTATGAGAGAGATTATTACTACTACCTGGTCGTTAGTCATCTGCTGTGTTCTTCGGGTTTTCCTCGTCACGGACCTACATATAATATTATACATTGATTACATTATTCTGATAAATACTTTAAATAATATTTTTGCTTAGGGTCCCTGTTTCGAAGTGTTTATTGGTTTGCTTAAGCCGCGGGACCCTGTTTCCGTTCGAAGTGTTTATTGTTTGGTGTTTATTGTTTTGCTTATCACTGTTGACACTTGCTTTGTTCAGTTTGTAACAGTTCTGCGCTCCAACCCAGATATTCAAATGGTCGCGATCTCTTGGGTTAAGGAATTTTCTTGTTTAGATACGGTTTTAACAATAGGCACGGATGTTTCTATATCTTTTAGTCTAATTAATGGTTCTTTGCTGTATGGTGCGGGATTGTGCGGGATAATGCGTCAGCTATGATATTTGCTTTCCCAGGTAGATATCTTATCTTGTCTCCAAAGACCTGAATGATCATTTGTCACCGAGTTCCTTTTGGACTGTGATTAAAGCCTTTGAAAAACTCGGTAAAGGACTTATGTTCAGTAAGGACTTTATCAGGATAGCCATAGATTATGAACTTAAAAATGTACTAGTGAGTTAAAGATACCTAGCCCTTCCTTGCTTATTACTGCATATTTACTTTCAGAGGGCTTTAGTTTACGTGAATAAAGCAATAGGAAAGAACTGTTTATCATATTGCTGAAGTAGTATCCCTCTTACCCCTTGGTCTGAGGCGTCTGTTGCAATAAAAAAAAAATTCCTTATTTAAATCAGGGATTTTTAAGTTAGGTAAGCTGCATTATTCCGCTTTTAAGATATCGAACGCCTGTTGATGCTTTTTAGACCATAATCAATCTACGCTCTTCTTCGTAAGATCTGTTAAAGGAGCTGTCATGATTGAAGAGTTACATATTTGCATACGATTGTAATACCCACTACAGCGCAAAAGTGCTGTATCCCCCTTTTACGTTAATAAGTACCGGAAAGTTATGAATAGCCGGCACCTTACCATGACTACTTTAAGACCTTGACTAGACACATAAAACCTAGATAAACATGTTCGGTTTTTTAAAACTCACATTTAGATATTTTACTCTGAGATTATTTGTCTTTGTCTCTGTAGCACTAGCTCTAGTTTATGTGGAATGGTACTTCTAAGGTATTAGAAAAAGATATAAAGACCAACCAATAGGCATGTAGGGTATCCCCTAAAAGTCTCCAAACACTATATTGTAATTGGGGCGCAACGTAAGCCGGAGGCATACGTAAAAAACGTTGATAATATCCCCTGAGTGCGCTGAAAACGGTGTATGAGGTACAATCACTTAGGTAATGGTATCAGGTAAAAGCCTTTAAGTAAGTCCAAGTTGGTGAAAAAAATTTATTCTAACCTAACAGAGATAGATGTCGTCGGTACATCGCACTGGAAACTATCGGGAGTCGTTTCCTTGTTTAAGCGACAGAAATCTACGCAGATATGCCAAGTCCGATCTTTTATGGCATGACGTTTGAGGGAAAAATTATATGGGCTTATGTGATTTTCTAATGACTCCTATTACTAACATTTTTCAACTTCGTCATTTATCTCTATTTTGAAATTCATTGAGAGTCTACACGAAGGTACGTATATAGCTTTATGTTTCCTGTCCTTAGCCGTATTTTGTGTTAAATTACATCCGTTTTTTCCCAGAGATCACTCACTAGTGGAGAAACTTCCTGGTATTCAGGTAAAAGATAAAAAAAATTTCTGCTGATCACCTCTGCTTGAATGACTTTACTGATATTATTTAGATAGATTATCAAGAGAGATTCATGACGGATGGGGTTTTGGGCGGGATTAAAAAATTAGCAAACAAAAATAAAAGAAAGCGATATTTATATGATAAGTTTTTGTGGATTTACTATATTAACTTGTTTGCAGCGAGTCAACCGTGTCTAGGGCTTTGTTCGCGGAAATCGTTATATTTCAGAGTGTCGGGAAGGATTGAAATTTCATTTCCCAGCAAAGTCTTTTTTACACGCACGAAGACATTCGAGGGTGCATGCTTCTCGAGATTTTGCGTGCAAAGTGCGACTGCGGTTGTGGGAGAATTCTGTTGGGTCATTTGAAACAATGTTACGATTATGAGACAAATGTATAGTTCCTTTATATAAGTATTATTTGATAAATTGTCTCATTTTTGTTCAAACGGATTTTAATATGTTTGAAGGTTTATAGGATTTTCCTTTGATAAACACGCCTTATTTTGGCAGGATGTAAGATAATATTTTGTATACCCCTAGATGAATCTTACAATTACATAGATACAGATCAAGTGTTTTTTACTATAGAGGTATCTGTAAACGCTCGCTTATCCGGACTTCTCATTAGGGAAGTTCGAACAACAGACGGTGAGTCCGTAAATACAGGATATTACGTGTACTAAAGGAATAAAACAAGATATTCTAATTTTTACGGCGTACAGTTGGGCTTTATCCACCACTACTTATAATAACTTACGTATTAAAAAAACGAAAACCTGCTCTGATTACTTTATACGGTCGTGTGTTGCATAGGAAAAATCCTTTTTAATTCAAAAGATATTGGCATGTATGAACCAACATCGCTTTTCCCCACTCTGCTAGAGTCGCTTATTGTGTGGAATTTGCTATGCTTTGAACACTTCGGCAGCTTTGACTGACCTTGACCGCTTGACTAGGTGACACAGTCACCGAGTTTGCTTGTTAGATTCTGAACGGGCTACTGTTTCTATTTCTTTTTGCAATAATTAGGATCCTTCTCTTTATTACCATCGGCAACGTATTGTGTGTTTTTAGCATTATGTTGCTGGTTACGTATAAAGCAATGAATGACGAACTATTAGGAATTGAGCGATTACTAATAAAACAAGTTATCACTACTGCATTCAATATTAACTGTTTGTACTTCATTCTTTGCTAAAATTTGAAATAGTGAGGGATCCTGGTCGGCGCATTTAGCCTGATGAAAGTTTTTTACAGACATGTTATTCCTTGCAAACCCAGCCATATTTTTAAAGTTAAGTTGAGTCATTGAGGTTCGATATTTTATACTCAAAAAAACTCAAGGCTAAAACTGCGATCGGGACTTTGCAAAGGAGCATTTATTGTCATGACCCGAAATAGTGTTACCTCTAATTTATTATAGATTTGTACGGGTGTTCCACTTGTTTTTTGTGTGTTTTCTAATCACTACGGTGCTTAACGACCCTATCCATGCATCTGTATAAATACAGACGTCCACTGCGTAAACGCATATTCACTGTTTAATATGATTTGTTACGTAAGGGATTAATAATCACCCAAAATGATAAAATTAACATAGTATATGATTATGATATTTCAGTAGAACTTCTGGAAACAGGCACTCAAAGATAAAAAACTCGCAGTAGCGAAATCTCAATGATGTAGATAATTTCTGTAAAAAGTAAGATTAAGAATGTCTCGTAACTTCAGCCACAGGAATAACGAAATTCGACCTGTAAAGGAAACACTCAAAGTTACTCCAAATGAATAAAAAATTGTACTTAGCTTGCTTTTGTGGGAAGTCACGGTGTTCCGATAACGACACACGGCCTTGTCATCCTTCTCTATTTAGCGGATGACCTGGTTTGGCTTCAGTTCCCCGTGCGCGTTGTTTCGATGATTCGAGCCCTTGAAGATCCGATGCTGCAGACGCGTTCGGTTTGTTTCTTGAAGTGCCGGAAACGCTCACTATCGATGTTTTCTGAATGATTCTAATGAGAGACAAAGCTTCCGTTGCCGTAGGAAAAAAGGACACGTCGGTTTTGTTTCTTGAAGTTATTCACTAAACGATGATACTAAGTTGCTTGACGAATCTTGTTGTTTTCTGAAGTCGCTCACTAACGATGATACTAGGTTGCTTGAAGAATCTGCTGCTTTCGTCGTCGTTGACTTCATGATTTATTATTCTGTTTTTTCTTCGTAGGACGTTGTAGAGTTCTTCTGGTCCACTGCCACCAATATTAGGGCTTGTGCCTTGTATGATAAGGCGCCCTATGAGGTAATGTTAGACTAGCGATAATCTTACGCTAAGTCGGTTGGTATTGCACTTCCATCTTCAATGGAGTGTCTGGGGGTTTGTAGATCACTCTTACGAAGTCGGTATTTATCCTTGTTAGTTAGTTACGACGATGGTTGTTAAAACTCATGGTTGATGGGGAGGTTCTTGTAGAAAACCACGAAATATAAAATCATATGTATTCTTCTGAAGTTTTTAACATGCTGAATATCAGATATGATTGTACAAGTCTTCTAATAACGATAGCTAACTCTGTTCTGCTCTGTCTACCATCTCTGTTACAAGTTATGAAGGAACAGACAGTAGTTCGAACATATGAACATACATACAAATGACATAGTTTCATACGAACACACAATCAAAATGAGACACGCTACAGATCACGTAGGCCGTTTGAATTATAGGTTGGGGTAGTTGTCTCAAGCAGGGAGCTTGGGACTGTTTCAAAACAAATGAATGACAAAGATGACGGCATGTCAACTTAGCCTACATACTTATTGTATACGTCATCTTTAGCGTCTCTAATCTGATCACATTCCTGCAAGCAATCTTTTATATATATGGACTAACATTCCAATGTTTTTATTATGTAAACACTTACATATGAAGCAGAAATCCTGAATCAAACTTATAGCTGGTAAAACGATATAAGTTGGGATAAAAAATTAAAATACCTCTGTTTCATTCACTTAATAAATAAGATACAATTTACTCTGTATGTCATTTGTTGAAACACTCTCCAATATGAAGACCCACATCACATTTCATGCATTGTTTGGCAACCTTTTTCTGCAATTGACACATTTTCTCTGTTTTCCTCCCTTTGTTCGATCTAAGACATGTCCATTTGAAGAGAATCTGATGTCTGGTAATACTTTTTAGAAGAAAATACCTTTGACCATCCAGATGTTTCAGGATCAGAATCTGATCAGATCTGCAAAAGAGATCTAGTTACTGACCTCCTAAATTCCAGGGATTACATAGTAACCTTATTTTCATTAGCCAAGGTATATACAATCCAGGAATTGATGATAACACCCCACCAAGGAAGTTTTGTGAATAAACTGAAATACCACTTTTGGATCTAATAGAAACTCGATACTTCTGATCAAGCAGTCTAAATTTATTATACTGGTAATTGAGAAAATGGCTGAGCAACAAGAATGTCCTTTTTGCAAACTAGTTGACCATCTCTTAGCGCTCCCACTATAGGAGTAACAGATTGATGATTACTGCAATTGTGAAAATACTGATGTTATGCCACTTCAAAAAGAAGAGTTCTTCTTTGTCTTCAAATCGATAGTCATAGGACTACGATCTTCTTTTTTTCTGTTATCCTCCTTCAGAGGACATTTGCATGTTCTATTTCAACGGAATGTGCCGTGATTCTCATTCCCAAGTTTTTTCAGTTGAACAAATATTCATAGCTTGAGAAAAAATTATCTACGTAAATCTCATGATCATACGTGTTCTCAGATGACTAACCATAGATATTACCATTTTTTGTACCTAGGCAGTCAGTATTTTTGGCAATAGGAGTAGAATCTATTTGCTTCCCTTGATACAAATCCATATGGACACAGTAACCACTTGTTCCAAGCACAGCATCCATTGTTTAAAGCCAAACCTTATATGCTTGCCTCTTATAAACTGCTTTAGAGAACTTCTTCCATAATACCTTACGATCTGCTCATCAATGGATAATTCTTTAGAGAATATTCCAAACTGCTTGAACGTCTCATTCAAAAAGCACAGGCTAAAGATCTCAATTTTAAATCCTTTGACTACTTTGCATTTTTCTGAATTTTCATGTTAACAAAATGAAGATACCTTTTAATACTTAGAAATCTGTTTCTTGGCTTTGTTTTCCGAATGATCTGAGCTTCAAGGTCTTCATCTAAACTCCAATAGTGGCGTTCACTGTGTAGTCTGTGGTATCCTGAAAATAAAATAGGATTCCAAAGAAATTCTTCAAACAATTTATTGGTAGACTGAAAATCATGAAAATTTTTCTGTGCGGAGTAGGTAACAGATTCTCTGCAAATCTCATTTAGTATTTCGTCGCTAAAGAAAAGTTAAAATATTTCAATTGGGGTTTTGCCATGTAGGTTATTTTTTCATAGACTTCAATTTTTCGTTTGACCCTTTAGCTGTTGGAGACGTGAATTTTGAGAAATCAGGGTTACTTTTTTTCCAAGACAGATCATAGCATTTCTTTCTTTTTCTTATTGGTTGACTTTATTTCTCGTTCATCATTGCATCGTTGAAGTTCAAAGAGTTGCTGGTACATCTTTCAGGATGATGTTTGAATCTCTGTTCTCATCATCTAAAATTTCATCATCAATGTCTTCCTCATCTGTAAGTTCATTTACTGGAGGAGGAATTTCGACAATATCTATGAAGTTTTCATCATTACACAAGTCATTTTCTTCAGCAAAATTTACTGCATCACGAACGGAATAGAATGACTTCACCGAGAGTTTGAAAGCCATGGAGTAGAACCTGAAAACAGATATATAATATAGATGCAAATGGAAAAATAATTACATATGTCTCTCAGTAGATTTCTCCACTATACTCATAATGAATAAATTTCCAATGGAAAAAAGGAAATGTATGCGGTTAACCTTTTCTCTAGTAACCTTATCAGAGAAACGGAAATAATGGTGTTCACGTGCCCATGGTCCTTTTTAAAGGACCAAACTTTCGAAGTAAAGTGTAGCTGAACAGATCTACTTTATATGAAAGGTAAGAACATTCATTTATATATGTGTAAGTATGAATTACATATGATAAATACTTACCCAAAAAAGTGTTGACTGAAAAGCAAGAAAAACTGACTGCATCCTCTCACTTAAGAATTCCACACAATACTGAAAACAGGTGCACCTTGATGGTTAACTCATTTGTTTTCAGAAAAAAAAGAAAAAAACTAACTGTTCTGTAGAATTTTTACTATTTTCTTATTTTTCGTTTATCGAACGTTCAGTAGGAGCAGAATTGTCATACAAATATACCCGGGCCAGCTGAGAAAAAAAATGCTCCTGTATCTGATGAAGACGATTTTATTTTCTCTCTCTCTCTGCTTTGTCATGTTGGTAATGCTTAAACAAAGATAAAGAAAAATCTTTATCCAAAGTTAAATCATTTCAGCGGTGCAACGTCATTATGACTAGAGGAGGTCAGTGTATTGTATTGAACATTATTTGATTTCAAGTAATATATGTATCATACACTGAATGAAATACAGAATAAATTTGTAACAAAGAAGAGTTCCTGTGCTCAGTTCTTCAGTTACGATCAAACGTTACCGCATCTGTTCTACTGAGTTTTTATTGAGTCACCCAGATAGGTAGAGTGTCACCATTTTAACAGAGATAAATTTACCCATTGATGGTCCAGTAATTAGGTTTTCAGCTTAGTTACAGATATAAAATTTTAAAATACTCTTATTGGTTTTTATCTCATTTTATTTTTATTTATCAATTTTTCTTTATTTCAGTTTTAGTTATTTTTAATTATTCTTATTTTTTACTATCTTAAGAATTAATTTCCAAAATAAAAAGCTTATTTTCATCTTTACTTCATCTCTCCTCATATTATGAGTTAATTAGCTGCATTTTACTTACAAATCTTCAATATCAAAATGTAATATACTCTTCATATTTCTGGTAGCAATAGGTAATTTGGAGCTGTAGAAACCAACTGCCTCTCTCTCTCTCTCTCTCTCTCTCTCTCTCTCTCTCTCTCTCCGATTGCCTTCTCTTTTCACCATATATATATGATAGCCGTTCATCCCCACTCCCTTCCAGACAGAAATTCCACAATGATTGCCATTAACAAATATATTCATCGTAATACCATATCTGCTTTTGAGATTGGAGGATGACTGCAGAGAGAGAGAGAGAGAGAGACGAGAGAGAGAGAGAGAGAGAGGAGAGAGCGAGAGAGAGAGAGAGAGAGAGAGAGAGAGAGAGAGAGAGAGAGAGAGAGAGAGAGGGGGGGGACGAGGAGGAGGAGGCAGGGTTGTCTGGAGGTCTTAATAATTATTGACAGCACAACCCATCCCATAATCCTCGTTAAGAATACGGTATCTTGTTGTTATAGTAAATCAAATATGGCCTCGTTAAGAAAAATTTAAACCATTCATATCTTCTTTTCAGAGTAAGGAAAGCTACAATTACCACTTACATTTATTCAGATCTAGTTTACATTATAAGTCAGGTTCATATACTTATCTATGATTATTATTCCGTTTGAAAATCACTATCGTGTCTATTAATTTTTTTTAACTGATATGAACAAACGAAAAAAAATTTAATTGTTTAGATTTCTTTTATCGAAATACTAACTGGACTCAGAGCATCGCCTACGTATAGGCAACGTTGTTTACACTTCTAGAATATCCATCAAAATCATCCCCAAAATAAGCGAAACTAAAATTGATGATAAAATCGTCAAAACATCTGCAAGGGCCCCGGATAAGAGAGACCTGATTCCAATATATTTCAGTTCTTATTGCACAGATTGTGCTAGGACGCATGTGTAACTAATATTGGAGGACTGCCTTAATACTTTGTTCTTATTGCCTTGATAAATCGCGTGACAAAAACATTTCTGGCTATGCTTTCCTGGAATTGGAGAGAGGAACAGGAGTGCAACTGGGCACGTAGGGAGAAAAAGTATGATGCCTTCTATATATATATATATATATATATATATATATATATATATATATATATATATATATATATATATATATATATATATATATATATATATATATATATATATATATGTGTGTGTGTGTGTGTGTGTGTGTGTGTGTGTGTGTGTGTGTGTGTGTGTGTGTATTCAGGACTGGTAAAATTTTTCTTTTACATCAGAATTCCATCTAATTAAAGGAGCTGTCTCTCTAGTCAGGTAGGTAATGAATGAGAAAAGTTACAGGAAAGGAGGTATTTATACCAAGAGATCCATCCACAGGTAGCTGTTTAAACTGGTCACCCCAGTGAATTATTTCTCTTTAATGTTGCTAAGTGTTGGTTGAAGGAAGACTTTATCTATGATATCTGAATTCCAAATGCCCCTTGAGATGTTCATTACCTGCGTTTGTTTACTCAAGGCCGACTCTATCATCTGGCTCTTATACAGACATTTGCTGCTATAAATTATATGTGACAAATTCCAGTTTATTCTGCTGTTATGGTTATTTATATGGTTAAAATAGCTGAGCTCTGTTATCCATACCTAACTGACGGTTTGTGTTGTATTAATCTCTGGGAAGTGGTTTTCCTGTAAAGCCATTGTAAGACAGTCCAGGCATGGGATTTCATGTACTCCTGTGTCTTTGGGATTGGCTTCGTTGGATGTTAATCAGGGATTTAGCTAGGGTATTTAGGTAGGTAAAGGCAAAGGGATTATATTTTCTGAGAGTCTCTGTCACCACCTTAATCCTGTCCAGGTGTGGGATTTTTATTTTATTGTTGGATGTCTCTCTGGTCTTGTCTTGAAGGGGTCAGTGGAAAATTACATTTGCTTTATGAATCGCTCTCTCAATTATATGGTCAGGATACCTTATAGACGAAAGCTGGTTACGAATTAGTTGCAATTCCTTTTCCAGGAAATATGGGGAAAAAATTAGGTCGGGCTCCTAAGAATAGGTTGCTGGCTACGCCTATATTGATAGAAATGTCATGATAACTAGAATAGTGAATGTATGAAAGTGAGAATGTTGGTTTTCTGTATATGGTAAATTTGTATTCTGTCGTGTCTCTAATTATTGAAACATCAAGAAAAGGAATTTTGTGTGTTTCCCATTCAATTTTAATTGATGCTGAAATTACCCAATGTTAAAATACCGTCTACATATCTCATCCATAGCGTGTTTTTGGGTTTTATTGCATTTATTACTATAGTTTTAAAGTATTCCATGTACAGATTGGCTAAAACAGGACTTTAAGGGTTAGCCATGCTACATCCGAATTTTTGCTTATAGAATGACTCCCAGACTGAAAGTACGTTATTAGATACACATCATTCAACTAACTTAATCATTTTGTCAAGAGCCAGTGGGAAATGATCTGAATAACGGGCTAATTCTTCCCTCAAAAACTCAAAATATGGGTATGTTATGTCGATATATCAACCTAAATACATATTCCGTATGTTTGTGATATAATTCAAAAGAATGCATTCATTGCTATACTAATATTGTGACCATAATTGAATATGAAAACCATTGTTTATTTACTCTTTACTATTATGTAATGTTTAAACGTTCAGTTCATTAAGGAAATAGCTATTTATGGAAGATTTAGTAGAAATACTGTTATTTAAATTTTGAGAAAAATTCTTTACTTTTTTCAGTTCAGAATACTTTTGTGAGATATTAATATAATTATTTAATACCACAAAGGCAAAGTTGGCATTCACAAGCAAGCCCCCAAATTGTGAACCCTGTCGCTGTTTGTTTCTCAATTAAACTATTAATAGCTCAGATGTAATAAATGACTTATGAATAAAAGCATTTTAGGAAAAGAATCGAATGTATCACGTAAGACTGACTTTTTTCTAAACTGACTTCAGATAACGATCCTCCGTCATCGAAATTCACCTTGAAATGGTTTTATTAATTCGAGAATAGAACAGCCATTTACTGAAGATCATCTTTCGGACCTATTAAATCGCATCCCCAAAAGCAGCAAAGCTTCTGACAACCGAATTTTAACAATGTACCAGAGATCGCTCACCATTTTCTAAAATTTCTCTATCATCAACTCAGTTTACGTTTTCAAATAATTACTACAAGAAACCCGTCATAACTGGGGAGCTGCGGAATTAGAAAAAAACAGAATGAAATTCTGTTTGTGTCTATGCTGGTGCTTAGTATATATTTCATGCACCTGTCAAAACGGTCTAATAAGTGGTAAACTATCCTCTCTCTCTCTCTCTCTCTCTCTCTCTCTCTCTCTCTCTCTCTCTCTCTCTATATATATATATATATATAATATATATATATATAGTATATTATATATATATATATATATATAATATATATATTTATATATATATATATTTTTTTTTCTCTCTCTCTCTTTCTTTTTTTTCCTCTCTCTTTACAGTTCTTGAACCGGAAGATAAGGTTTGATCTATATGCTTTCCGTAGAGTCTAAAATGATCTTGCAAGCCAGTCGTTCGTGAACCGTTATTGTTCCCACTTAGGATGGAGAGAGAGATTAAGGCAAACTACAATGAATGTAAATTAAACACCAGGCGCTGAGTGTTCCTTGCTCCGTCAAAATGAATATCATCAAAACGTGAGAGTTCTTCGCAAGGTAAATCTACCGACCCCTTATTAAACCCATTCACGAGAACCTAGAATTACTCTCTCTCTCTCTCTCTCTCGCTCGCTCTCTCTATCTCCTCTCTCCCTCTCTCTCCTCTCTCTCTGTGAATTCTTGCAAAAATATGCAAAGGGATGCAAAGCCGATCAGAAGTGATCAGTTAAGCAAAGGAGACATAAAACACGAAAACAAGTCTTCATAGAATAGTAATGGGGGAAATAAATTCATAGCGACTGAAAAGAACATCACTTCAAGCAGAATTGCAAATCGTGTAATATTATTTACGCTAGAAGACGTCGAATCTCTTTTTCCAAGTCTTATTGCCAATATTACTCGGTAACGAAGTTGTTTTTCGTCATCATATTGCAATATCATTCGTGAAGACAGAAGCTGACAGGTATACTTAGATGGAAAAGATACTGTGTATCTCTGCATCGTTTTATTCAGCTTCGTTTATTCGTTTATTTATTTATTTGTGTATTTTGCTTTTTGACTAAGACTTTTTTTTTTAATTTAGGGATCAGAACTTTATTTCCTAAGATTTGTGAATATTTTCGGTTTTCCTTTTTAAGAATCTTGCAACAAGTGAGTTTTTTCAGGTTTAGGGTAATGCGTTTCTATTTAATTCGTTCTGTAAAACTCTGAAGGACATCCTGTATTCTCAGCCAAGCATCGTTACAAGCGAAAAGCTATCACATTAATAATTCAGATAACAAAGATAAATGAAGTTGGAATGACATTAAAATGTCGAGTCATTAATCCATTACTCGCCTAAATTAAGAATTAAGTACTGTGGTTATAATCTATTTGTTAAGAGAAAAATCGAGAATACCTACCAATCCTCTAGTTACTTGTTAGCACTGCTGCGACTAGAAACTAACCATTCGGGTCTCTTGAAGCCTATAAACGAGACAAGTTTTAATCGTATTTACTAACTGATACATAATTCGATATTGCTATTTCTCGAAATCAACTATTCATAATACATTAACAGGTGGCATTTCAAGCAATTTCATTTAACATATAATTAATTTTGTTTAGTTGGTTGTAAGACATTATTAGAATATACTTTGATGAATTATTATTTCATGAATAGGCTTTTGATCTACTATTTAGTTCTTCTTTCTTTTGAGAGATCAAGTCAGACATCTGAGAAGCTGGAGGTCTACTCACTCCAGATTGGTTACTCTGTCTCCCCTAAGAGTAAATTGCATGAATCCTGTCCCTTGTGCTACAAATGTTTAGGAGGCTTCGTCGCGAGAGGTGATCGGAAATGACTGCTGGGACCAAGTTTGCTCCCAGACTATCGCTCCTAAGTCCACCCAGCTGCAAACGGGTACTACTATGAGATTCAGAGCCTCTGTAACACGGTTTTTTCGCAATAACTTTTTATCTATGCATTTCATAAATATAACGCTTATTCAGAATACATATTATATCAACACATAAATTTTAAGTGTATTCTGCACTACGTAGGTTGAATAAATTTGGTACTTATAATGTAAAAGTGACCTTTTTGAAGACGGGCCAACTTACTCAGAGAAAAGGTTTCGAACGCACTCGTTACGTAACTTATGACAGCATTTCTTCCCTCTTTCTCGATGGATGATTGGCTATACGTAACGAAGGCTAAACCTCTGGCAACAATGACATACAAATTTAAATACAAGCAAAGCAGTACACCTTTATGAACTCTGGAACCTCTCCACTGATAATTGTCATAATGAACAAACCAACAAAATATGTTAATAAATACAAAAACACTTCGATTATTAGTCTAACTCCCAAAATAAGTTTCCAAAGAAATTACAGTCTACTTTATAGGTCACAATCAGATTGACAAGATGTAGGGAATAGTTGGTAATTATCAAAAACATAGTAGACAAGCTTGATTGATAACTGCTATATCCAATGTCATGCAATTTTTATTTATTGGCTATCTACCTATTTACTGAAAAAAAATAGCCGGTACCGTATATTGGCTTTAAACCTTCACCAATATTGTCGTCAGAATGGTGACTTCATGAGGCTCCACCCACTTTCTCCTCGTTATAATTCAGGATAACACTGAAGGCTACCATGGGCATTGTTGGATTAGAAAATTTAACTTCTGGCTATAAAAACTAATTTCTCGAGTAGTTGTAAGAAATGCTAAATGATCCTCAAGGATCCCAGCAGTTGGCCTAAACGTTTAATTCATTTATATTACTGCTATACTGTTGCAGCACTACTGCTACAGTAGTATTACTACGCTAGCACTGATACCCCACCCACAACTATGTATCGTTCCGCCATTTATAAAGTCTTTGGGTTTCAGAGCCGATGGAATTTCTGTCTGGCGGATGGGCGGGGCAACATTTAGTCAAAAGGTGTTTGTTTTACCTTGCTACGTAATGAATGTTTTTTCGATTCTTGGCTCGTAATCATTGGCCATGGCGTCGGCTAGATCATTTTTACTCTATAAAAACTAAAAATTATCGGGTTTAGGTTATTGATAATGCTGACAAAATTTGTGTGTGGTTGTAAAATATACCTATGTCAACTTTCAGCTACATCCGATGCTTTGACAAGGAGCAAAGTCCAAAAAACCGTGTTACAGAGACCCTGAATCTCATAGTAGTATCTAATGAAATCAAGCAAATTTGCGGCGGGATATCGGTTTCACTTCTGCAGATTTTTTGAGAAAATAGAAGGCTATACCCATCAATCCACAAACTCCAAGTTGTGAAATCATATATTATTAAGGTTCTACTTCTCTAGTACTACGCAAAAGATGTAGTTACTTACTGGAAACTCATCAAAAAAATGAAACCTCTACGACTGGAGGCTCACTTCAGATAAAGGAAAGATTAGGTAAAACTCTAAGGGTTATCCTAAAGAAGTGTATTTACACAACAGATTAATTGAACAGATTAGGTAACACCTGAGGGGTGACAGGGACCTTAATGTCCGATAATCAACAGATAATTATTCAAGGTTGATTGTAGATGAGGTGAATACGTGGCCGGGCTTTACCAGAAACGTGGAAGTGATTTGAGCACAAAGAAAAATGGGGGTCTCAGAGTACAGGGAAGAGAATCCAACGTCTACAGCGGTACACGAAGGCACATCTGTAACAAGTGGTGGGTCTATAAACAAAAAATGTGATACATGTGATCAGGGATCGGGCAGGGTGAATCCAAGTACCGAGCTCCTGATCATATTTATTATTATTCTTTCCTTATAGATCACTTGAAATGGCAATGGCCCGGAAAGGAAAAGTTTTATTATTGAACACTGAGGGAATTGATACACGTTGCCATATATTTATGTTACTTCCCAAAGGAGTTACGATAGCGAACGCTAATTATCATTAATTTACCTCAATTGGCAAAATTTGCGCGTTTTTCTTGTGTTTAATGAACCCTGGTTTGAGCATTTGGGTATCAACGTTTTCTTTACACTATACTACCACACATAAATGCTTATTATACATAAAGGTATTAATCTGTCTCATTTAAAATAGTAACGTTAAATCAAAACTAAATGAATGAATAACCTTACGCACACCCACCCTTACACACACACACACACACACACACACACACACACACATATATATATATATATATATATATATATATATATATATATATATATATATATATATATATATATATATATATACACACATATTATATATATATATATATTATATATATATATATATATAATATATATATATATATATGTCTCTTTCAAACGAATATCAGTACTTTTATGCCATTTTTTCATAAGAATTTTTCGTTAAAACCAATTGACATCAAGAGGTTTTAAGCAAAAATGACATCAAGAGGTTTTAAGCAGAAATGTTCATATCGTAGAAGTTTTTTTCGATTCCCATGTGTCAGTCTTATGCTAGGAATACAAACACTTCTTACTTTTGTTTATTGCTTCTGGCAAGACAGCTGTTTCATCACTCTATGGTATTTTCGGGAGACTACCGACTTCAAATCTGTAGTGATCGCCTTCAACGAAGATGCATATGAACAAAACTATTCCTTATATTGAGTGGTATTAGTGGCCAGGAATAGGTAGTTCGATTTTTCGGTAATGTTCACATTTATCCTGATATTAATAAGGTTAACCAACTGAAATAGGGAATGGTCAAAAGTAAACCTTTATCGACATTGTCGTATGAGCTGCTCATAGAGCAATTTCTACCACAGGTTGACACGGTTTAGAAGTATGGGTCTATATTGTGCACTATTCAGGGTGATTGATAAAAACTAAATGTAACAAAGGGAACCAATAAGAAATCTACTTATCCAAAACTAACACATAACTTTGTGCATGTCTGTACAACACTTTATACTTCGACTTTTTTAGTTCTCATGTTACCATTCATGAGAAGTACTACACAATGGTATATATATATATATATATATATATATATATATATATATATATATATATATATATATATATATATATATATATATATATATATATATATATATATATATATATATATATATATATATATATATATATATATATATATAATATATATATAATATATATATGTATATAAATATACAATCAATTTAGAGTTCATGGAAAGGCGTTTTGTTTATGTCCGTTTTATTTAAAGGCCGACGTATCGTATCGCTTGATACATTTTCCAGGGTATAAAAACGGTTAAAATAAATAAATGCTTGTATACATAATGTAAGGATTATACAACATTTACTTATTAACACCATATTTACATCTAAACCAGAGCAAAGAGAAAAAAATTAAATTTAAAAACTAAAAAAGAAATTTAAAATAAAAATAACAATCGAAATTAAAATTAAAACGGCAAAAGACAGGGGGGCCACAAGACACTTACCCACATTGGTAGCACAAAGCAAGCTGACAGGGAGGACGAAAAATTGGAAAAGATACACACACAAGGGACGAAAACAAATGATGCAATGCACAGCTATGTTGATTATGACTGTTGGTTGAGAGTAGGAACAGCTAGTTTAATCATTATGGATTCGAGGAAGATAGTTCCTCGGGTACTTCGTGCTCTTCCCCCTATACTGAAAGTCTTTAGCGTCCTTATGAGTCTTACATGTTTTACTATGATTCCTTATATTCGACTGATCGGGATTTGATAGGCGGCTTCCCATTCTGTCACTGAGTCCATTATGAGAGGAGATTCGGATCTTCAGGCAGCCTCTTGGTACATCCGATGTATCTGCCCAGGTTACATCTGGACAAGTATATTTATAAATTAACATCGGATGTAAAGAAGGAGCTAATCTTATCCTTACATCCAGTCTAGTTTATAAATATAAACTAAACTGTGCAATCCCTAAATTCCTTATCAGTGTGTTCTCGCTTGCAGTAAGATTATAGATGGGGTGTTACCCTGCTGTGGATCTGTTCATTATCTTGCGTGCACAGTAGCATAATCATGATCCTCTCACCGGGCCCCATTGAGATTCCTCAGAGCAATTATCCAGTTGTTTGTAAATCTTTTTAAACAGTAGGACTCTGTTTACTTGTCTTAATTTACGCTTTAATTCTTCTGATATGCATGTTCTTTTTAATGCACATATAATTAATTGAGTGAAACTTTAGTGTTTACCTAATAACTTTCCCCTTTGAAGCCCATGGGCCCTTAGACGAAATCTTTGGTCATATGATTTACCTGAACTCATTATTAAAGTCATATTACACCACTCCCAAGGCAAGTTACTATAGTCTTCAAAGTAAAACTATATATATATATATATATATAGTATATATATATATATATATATATATATATATATATATATATATATATATATATATATATATACACATCTATATATATATATATATATATATATATATATATATATATATAGATGATATATATATATATATATATATATATATATATATATATATATATATATATATATATAGTTTACTTTGAAGACTATAGTAACTTGCCTTGGGAGTGGTGTAATATGACTTTAATAAATGAGTTCAGGTAAATCATATGCAAAGATTTCGTCTAAGGGCCCACTTCAAAGGGGAAAGTTATTAGGTAAACACTAAAGTTTCACTCAATTAATTATATGTGCATTTTAAAAAGAACATGCATATCAGAAGAATTAAAGCGTAAATTAAGACAAGTAAACAGAGTCCTACTGTTTAAAAAGATTTACAAACAACTGGATAATTGCTCTGAGGAATCTCAATGGGGCCCGGTGAGAGGATCAATGATTATGCTACTGTGCACGCAAGATAATGAACAGATCCACAGCAGGGTAACACCCATCTATAATCTTACTGCAAGCGAGAACACACTGATAAGGAATTTAGGGATTGCACAGTTTAGTTTATATTTATAAACTAGACTGGATGTAAGGATAAGATTAGCTCCTTCTTTACATCCGATATAATTTATAAATAAATATACTTGTCCCAGATGTAACCTGGGCAGATACATCGGATGTACCAAGAGGCTGCTGAAGATCCGAATCTCCTCTCATAATGGACTCAGTGACAGAATGGGAAGCCGCCTATCAAATCCCGATCAGTCGAATATAAGGAATCATAGTAAAACATATATATATATATATATATATATATATATATATATATATATATATATATATATATATATATATATCATATATATAGTCGTTAACAATTATCTTTACAATTCTTTCGAGCAGGAAAATAAGAGCAGGAGCAAATAACCAATTATTTAATATAGGAAATTCTTTATTACTTAAATGGTTGTAAAGTTCTTAACTTTTGAAGTAACCCATTTCCTTTGCAGAGGAATATAATGGAAAAGGAAGAAACGTCGGTATCTTTACAAAATATACGAATTGAATATGTAGGATAGCTAATCAGGGAGCGGGAATAGAAAGCCAGATAAGAAGTACCCTTGAGAGAAACGGGATTGAGGACACCTTGCATCGGAGCTACGCATCCATTCGGCAGACGGGGCGAAGGGACGAATATATGTTCCAGGCAATGCGAACGAACCTTGTGTGCGTCCTTCTAACAATTAATACCACGTGCAACTGAAAGATAAGTTGTATCGGACTGTCCAGGATGACTTCCGCTGTTAGGGTAAAACCCTTCTCATTTGAATCTCCAACGTCATTATCTTGTATTGCTGCTAAGTCATTCAATATCATTCAAAATGTGGTTCCAACTGCAAGAACTTATGCTTTTTATTTCAACAACTTTTGTCGCCTTGTGCAACTTCGGCTGCCACCTACCTATTACACGCGTCATAAGTGTTCCTATTTGTACGCGTCTGTATGTAAACTTCGATTTTTTTCTGAATGTGTATTAGTATATTGTTTCACAACAAAATTTGATTTTATAATCCCTATATATCGAGGAAACACAAGGGTTTTGTCTGAGAGTTCAAATCTTATAAAGAGCGGAAGATTTTTTGCAATCATTTTATCAGATGTCACGATGCTGTTTAATTACTTCAATGAGACCTTTTAGCCTTCCTCTTTCAATCTAATTTCATATCTTTGTTAACCTTTGAACATCGTCCTTTTGTCTAATTTTCCATCTTTTATTGTTGTTCACTTGAAAACTTGTCTCAAGATCATTATAATGTGTTTGGAAAGAACAAAACTCTAATCTCGTAGAACTTTTCCTTTATTATCAAAATAACGTGGTTTATCAAAAGTGAAGGCAGCTGTATATACAAGTCTTTCACATAATCAGATTTATAGGAATTGAAGGGAATCTAGTGTTCTGATTTCCGGGATATATCCCAGAATTTCCGACACCATAGCTGTCTAATATTATTTCCGCGACCATATTCATTTTGCCCCTTTTTACGATTTGTGAATATTTTTCTCAATAATATTCAAGTCACTAAGTTTCAAAACAAGTTCTAACTTATAGCACGTTCATCTGTTAAAATTAATAGAAAAGACAACAGTAAACGAAAAGATATTAAATCATATGTACGAAAAAGTAATATAAGCAAGAAACTATGACTTAAAGAAAAAAACAAAACATCTTTCGCAATGAAAATTCTTTAAATCTGGTAACTGTGCCTTATTTGCAAATAATCTGCAGCTTAGCAAAAGATATTTGAGATTTAGTATTTTCTCTACAAAAAAGTGTAAAATATTAAAATTTCGAATCTTGCTGCCTTAGTAATAATATTATGACCTCACTATTTATCCTTAGTCAAAAGAATAACCTTTAAATCTTATGCTTTCAAACAAAACCAAATTCAAATGTTAAACAAAGAATACTTGCTCAAATGTTTATCGTGATTTAAACAACACTGATTAAACGACGCACATCTGTGGTTTGAAGTAATCCCGAATATCGTAATCATGAAAGAGCCCTTTTTGGTATCCCGAAAGAATCCGATGGGATCTGATGCCCACCAAGATTAAAAGAATCGGATTGCAATATGTGTCTGTTCTTCCTGCAACTCTCTGGTGTCTAAACCATCTGCTATACGTATTGGAAATCCATCCGACGCCTTTGTCTCGGAAGTTCTGTGGCAATCACGTGACAGTAATTCCACCTGGCGAACTTTCGTGTGACTAATAAGTGTCGTTGTCACCTGCTGAAAAAAAAAAATAAAATAGAAACGAGCAGACCTTACGCGGTTCGTGCATTTTACCAATTTGTATTTCGATAAAGAAGTTTATTTATACTCTAATATGCAAATTGTATATCGTACACCGTATATGTACCTTATATACTTCACTTTGGATCATACATTCAAATGTTAACTTTGTTTTATACTTATTTATATTTATCGTAATCGATTTGTTTCTGTAAACTATATTTTAGATATCCAAATAACACATTTGTAATTGATTTAAAATACTAAATGTCTTTACGACCGTTTACTTCAATCTCATATTTGATCGTTAAATTACTTTTTCAAGCCGTCGCTTGCCAACTAAAAGAGTAGATTCATAGAAGCATGAAGGGATAGTAAGCCACAATTTTTCATTAGGTTTTTGACATTTTTTCACATTTGCTTCTTATGTGGCCGTTGTTGATAATGTAACCCCAGAAGAAACGACGAGCTAGCTAATTATGAGAGAGGTGAGTGAGGTACATGGGTTACCGAGCCCCATATAAGTTCCGGAGCTAGTCAGTAGGAAAGAAAGTTCTGATGCTTAATGTAGTAAAAGGACAGGGAGGAAAATACTGTAATGAGAGCAAACGTGATAACTCCAATGATATTAATTTATTTTTAGAATAAAGCTTAAGCTGTAAAAAGAACAGTGCCTTGGCAATTTATTGAGAGAGAGAGAGAGAGAGAGAGAGAGAGAGAAGAAGCAAATTTTTATTTGAAAAACAAAATCTGTGATTCAAAGATAATTAACTACAGTTACTCTCTGTCGAAGTATACTTCGTCCTTAATGAGTCCTTTAAGGACACCTCATTTTCCCATATTGTTTGTCGGTTCGAGTCTTATTGCGGACATCAGGGATTATTCAAGTGATTCTTCATTTGTGTTGTAGGTTAGCAGTGGTAATTGTATTCAAAGAGTTTGAGAAAACTAACACGTCATTGTGGCTCTTGCAAATACATGACGTTTATAGTTGCCATCAACTTTTTTTTTCCTTGGATCTAGACAGATATACTTTTCAGCGGGTTCATCTATGTGTTCTTCTCTCCTTTTTTATATAGTCATTATGTCTTTAACTAGCTCTAGTTATTAAATCCTACTTCACTTTCTTTACTTGAGATTTCCTAGTAAGTTCTCTTCATTACTTCTTTTTCATTTAAGATGTCTAATTTTGTCCTCGTCCATTACAATCTTCATAACCTATCGTAATCACGCTGCTCTTTATTGAATGCTCATTTCACGAGATTTTTTTTATTTTTTATTACTATTACTAGAGCAAAAATGGAAACCTTCATAGGTAAAGCACAGTAACTTTTATTAAAGTTAATAATGATGCTAAACATTACACCATAGCTAGTTTGCTTTCTAACAATAAAATTCTAATACTTCACTTGACATAATGGGACGTACTACCTTAGAGGATAATTGAACGAAAAATCTCTTATGTATATGTACACACACACACACACACACAAACATACACACACACACACACACACACACAACACACACACACACACACACACACACACACACACACACATATATATATATATATATATATATATATATATATATATATATATATATATATATATATATATATACTATCTATATCTATATCTCTATCTCTATATCTATATATATATATATTATATATATATATATATATATAGATATAGATATAGATAGATATATATATATATATATATATATATATATATATATATATATATATATATATATATATATCTGATATCTATATCTATATCTATATATATATATATATATATATATATATATATATATATCTATATATATATATATATATATATATAGATATAAGATATATAGATATAGATATAGATATATATATATATATATATATATATATATATATATATATATATATATATATATATATATATATATATATATGCATGTATGTATGTATATGTATACTGTATATATATAAATCCATGGACGCACAAACATATCTCAAATAAAAATGCATTTTAAGATATCCTGTTATTGAAGCCTCTTCCACTGAAATTTGTAATGGATAAGCATAAAATGGTAATTAACTGACCATAACAATAACAGTTATTAATATTATTATCATTACGTTGATATCTCACCTACCCTCTCATTCCCCTACCTCGCCGCCCAAACCCGGAGCGGACAAACCGGTTTGAAAAGGGTGGTTGGCTGTGTCATGTCTTCCCTATTGTCACCCGGGGGAAGACGAACAAGATTATTATTATTTTTATTATTATTATTATTATTATTATTATTATTATTATTATTATTATTATTATTATTATTATTATTAAAAATATTGGAAACTTTTCGAACATACGGTTACCTGTAGATAAAAAAAACATTTTTACTTTCAAAAGATGTCTCTTCTGTTAAAGGACTGCATCGAAAAGTAAAATTTCATTTTACCATTACTTTCTTTCGTACAATGGAAATTATCAATGTGATGAAGAAACATTCTCACTCTACGTATTCATTAGTTCACATAGAAACCTCTTTACCAAATTATTAACCTCTTTTGAATTTATTACTTCACTTTTCATGAAATGGCAATAATTTATCAGTTCTCAATTTATATTATCAAATTTCTGAATCATTCGAAAGAACAAAATTCATCCCATCCCTTTCGGAAGCAGTTCTAAATAAACTTACACGAAAAATCCGACTCCTTAAACTCCAGTGAAAATCCCGGAGCTCTTCATTGGAATTTCCACCAGTTGGAAGGGAAAAGAATTCTGAGGACACCTGGACATTCAACAGAGGCTCTGTTGTGTGATGCTCAAACCTTTAGGAAACTTTATCTGCGTCTAATTATTCTGTTGTTGTTGTTAAGTTCACTTTGATGTTTTTTTTTTTTTTTTTTTTTTTTTTGTGGGGGGTGGGTGGGCTTATAAGGATAAGGTTCCTTAAAATTATAAGCACTGATAAAAAGAAATATAAAAACTTCCGGCACAATATTATTCATTTGAATATTCTCTCCTAGTATTATAAAACCCTCATGTATGAGTTAATCTTAAAAATATTATTCCGCGTTAACATACATTGTTAGACAAAAAGAAAATATAGAACGAAGAAAGAAATAATTCGTACCGAAAATTTCGTTACAGAAAATGTTCTGCCATCAATAAACGCACGGAAATTTCCTGTCGCTGAATAATGGCAGCCTCCCACTCAACACAATATGTTCCGTCCATAAGAAAAAGGGAAGAGGCGAAGAGAAATTTCTCTCCCATCTGGACAGAAAAAGGAAAAGCGATAATTGTTATGAATGTCAGTGTCAGCGACAGGAAATTAGGTCACATCCGATTCTTTCTTCCCTTCAAAAGTCCCATTAGAGCCTCGTGGTAGTTTTACCTTCAAGTGTTCGTACCGTTTTCATAATTCTGGACACATCAAAGGCAGACAAAGGCAGGGAGGAGATGACCCCATCGCCGTGCGAAGTTTTGGGAATGACGTTGACCTTGGTTGTTAATATTTTCTATGTACGAATCTTTATAAAGGAATCCCATGGAAGTTTTTGCCTGAGGGATCAAATCGTAGATCAATGAATTGAATGATGAGAGGGAGAGTGACTTGGCCTGTTTTTATGTTAACCCATATGAGCCGAAATGGCCTATTTATTACAAAGCAAACTATTATGTGAAAGTAAAAATGTGGCACAGAGGAATAGCGGAGGATCCATTAATTAGCTCTGAGTTATACATTTATACATATTTTTACTTAGCATAGTGGTTCACAAACTTTTTCTTGTTGTCACCCACTTTCCATACAGGATACTTGTCCATGGCCACCGCCCACCTGTAAGTTGCCCCAACTGGCTCCCTACCCACTAGACTCCGTTGGCTTTAAATGTATATATCCTCAGATTATGGCCCCCCTGCATTCATATGGCCCCCGGTTTGGGAACCACTGATTAGCATATATGCCTACCTTTTTTGCAGGACACTTTTGGACTACATAATTCGTCCTTTAATCAGAAGTAGAACTTTTAAAGTGTTAGTGTAAATCTATGGTAGTGTTTTAGGAAATTCCCATTATTTTTGTGAGATAACTTTATTTCTTCCTTGATGAACTGAAATCATTGTCCTCCAATATTCGAGACGTATAGAGCAACCCACCTCTCTCTCTCTCTCTCTCTCTCTCTCTCTCTCTCTCTCTCTCTCTCTCTCTCTCTCAAAAGGTTTATAAAGCTCAGATATTCTAATTTCGATAAATATGCGTGACGCTTTTATGTAATTTGTAACTTATGAACATTTTAGCAAGCATTTAGTTACTTGTGTGAACTATTTTGAGAGAATAACTGGCTGAACTACATTTAAGAAGCTACATTGATTTTCGGGTCATTTTACGTGTCCATCTGATATAAAGAAATGTAAAAATTACCGTAAATATGCGATGCATGTAAGATTTGCACAGGTTCCAATGTAAATCACCCCATATCTAATACACAATAGTTTTTTTCGATTATTATGTTTTATGACTTTAAACAAACTTATAAAGAAAATTACTTCGTACTGTGATGCAAAGATTTGCGAAGAATATTCCATGGCTTCACCTCTGTCTTATATCCCAGTATTGCTGAAAACCGGTAATACAGTAAGAACTATCAGCTATGAAACCAGATACCTCCGCCAGTAACCTACATCTGCCCAATGATCCTCATGAAGCGCCTCAGGTCCAAAGAGAACGCGATATCAGTTGTCAGATTATTATTTTGATTGAATAGACGGGACGTAAGTAGAACGCCCGAACCTGCTGAGGTTCGATGTATAACCCTATTTCATTCAGGAAGGACATTTTCCTTTATTTTGCATGGGCACATTTATCTTTATCATCATAATCTAGCTCGTACACCTATTTTCTTAATACATACTCTCGTGATGCTCGTGTTAGGGCAAGAAACGACATTAGGTTGCTCTTCCCATTATTCTTGCTATGAAAAATAAAATATAATAAAATGTATTTCGGATCGAATCGGAATTTTAGCGCTGTCAAAGCTTTTTTTAGAAAAAAAGGCAAAAAAACACGTTGAAGATTCTTCGGGACAATCTAGTTTCCTGCTCAATGTATAAGTTGTATGAAACTTTCAGCTGCAGTCCATGACACAGCCCGTCATTTCCACATTCAGAAACTCAAACTACATTCCATTCTATACTCCATTTTTGTCACTAAAAAGAAAATACTATTAATGCCAACCAAAGACATCTAACTTTAAGCTATCTAATGTTTAACGATAAACATGATAAAAATGAGCATTGCCTAATTAAAGAAACAGCACTAATTCAGAAAACACTATAAAAAATATGTTTACTCGTCAATTAAGAACGTGCTTTTCTCAATGCTGATACATTTATCAGAAGGTAACAGTGATTCAATTAAAGAAAATAAGAGTTACTTTTCAACCCAGTATTTTTGGAACGTAACCACCTTTCAGGAATTAACCAGTATTAGGCTTATTGGACTGATGCCGAACTCATTATTGCTTCACAGATTAGCTGGTTGATATTGGTAAATAGAGGCGAGTATTTGTATTTGCAGTGACCTTATCAACCGTGTTATGTGATGCATGGCATTATGGTAATGTAACAGATTACGTAGAAATGCGGAGGGAAACCTATTTCCTTATAGTATAGCATTATGATATGTACATACCATATTACATTTTTTTTCTTATTTTTAAGGAATTACGTGTTAGTCAAAAGAAAAGGTGAAGCATAAAATCATAAAAAAGACATACAAAATAATCACGACTTTTTATTTTCCTTTTACTAGAGTATGCTCTTTATCTTAAGCCTATGATATTGGGTGATGGGAGGAGCTCAATATTCATATTCTTAAACATCATTGTGAAGTGATAAGGATGAATATATTCTTGGAAGCAATGAAAGAATAAAGCTTTGCCTGCCCCGTTGGCAGTATCCATAGTTCTGAAGCAAAATCCCCGCATGCGATGAGTAAAAATGTAGAATGATATGCGAGATAGGATTTGTAAAGCCTAGCCTCCCACATATGATTGAACAGGACAAGAGAGGTCCTGATGTGTGTCACTGATGATGAGACTGAAAGAGAAGGGAAAGGACTCCCCAGATCGTTTATATATTTTATTTCTTTTAGTAAAAAGGGTAAAGTAAAGTTAACGTTTGCCTTCATTGACAAAAGTGAGTACAATCTGAGCATTGCAAGCAGGCTTATCGGTATATTATCCTTTTCACTGTCACAAATAGTTTCTGCTAAGGATCTGTCTTGTCCTTTCCCTTTCTTTCACTTTTTTTATCAATAACTAACATCAGGACCTCTCTTGTACTTTTCTATCATATGTGGAACACGAGTTTTATTAGGTTTCCTCATTTACCCTGCACAGGGTGAAATTTAAACAGATTCAGTCAATACTTTTCTAACAACAAGAATTCTTAAAATTCTGAAAACCAATGGCTAGATATCATTAATGTTTTTAAATACGACATCACCTTGAAATTGCTTTTAGAAATCCAAACTCAAGGTGAATGACAAGGTTATCAGAATCAAATTGCTTTTGGAAGGGAGCAATGGTGGGAGATTCAAACGATACAAATATCTGGAATGACCATCCACATATGAAACAGACTATGTAAGAACATGATTACAATAAGGAAATCAAATTAATTTAATGGTAAATTTCCGTTGCAATATTCATGTGAATAAAATACCATAAAGCTGCAATTTTCTTTGAGAAATATGAAAATTCAATACAGTTCTCACTTTTTTCTGGTACTCATTTAGTAATGTATTTTAAGTAGTGTCGTATCTTTCATAATAGAAGATATATAACTGCCAGGAACCTCTGTAACTGGTTAATCTTTAACTATCGTTCAAGTAGTAACAAATGAAACTTTTCATTGACAACAAGTAATAGTGCTACTAAATTTGAAGTGGGAAGAAATGCAAAATTTTACAGGAGATTGATTAGGCCAGTGTTATAATTTGAGAGAAGAATTTGAAAATTATATTTCCTCCTTGCAAAGGACTTTTACAGTTTTGAGCCTGCAGCAATTTCAAGCACTTTTAATAATAATGAAAATCAAGGAAGAGCGGGAGTACAGAAAATATCAACATGCATGGTCAAACAAAGGATTGGTTAAACAGAAACCTTGACGTAATGAGGACACGTCCATCACTTCAGCCAATATTCAGGTGATATCAACTCTCTAAAACCTAAGACCTTTGGATCAGAAGCAATGATTCCTACCAAAGAAATCTCACACCATAAATATATACTATAGAAAAGTGCCATATACAACATCACAGTAAGGGAATATGTACACTTGATGTAAAAGAACAAAGATCGACCCTATCCTGGTTCATGGATAAATATATAAAGGTATTCGTCGCAAAGTGTTTTTCATTACCTTGTGACCAAATGGTACAAAGTGGTATTTTTCTTCTTATTTGCTCATAAGAATGAACTGGAGATGAAATATTAATATCCTACAAGAATTTAAATTAATTCAAAGAAAGATGAACAGTTGGAATTTCAGAACATTATCATAGTTTGCACAATGATTTAGGATACGTTTCAGAAATAACGAATTGTGGAAGTCTCATCTTTTAGCTTTGACTGACCTTATTCCATGTGAGCAACGTTACATCTCTTGAAGTTTTGTCCCTTAGCGTCTGAATTAACGTTGAAAACCATTTTTTTTTTATTTCCATGAGTATAATTCACCTCAGCATTTAGTTCAGATATGCGTTAAAGAAAATCGTCTTTATCTGGATATTATTGACAAAGGCAGGTATTTTCTCCATACAGCTGAGTTCGTTACAGATTTCAAAGAGATCTCATCAACAACCTACATTTTATTATTTTTAGACATATCTACCCATTCATGCAATGCTATCGGCCATTTGTGGGTTTTTTTTTTTTTTTTTTTTTTATGTTAGGGACATTTTCGGCCAGTCACATAGAGCGTTTTTGTTCTTTTCCCTGTCTTCCCTTCGCTTATCAGTACATCATATTGTCTACCCTTAAGAGCTATTGGTAATATTCAGACTCTGAAGCGTAAATGGAACCGTTTTAGTACTTCCGCGGGGTTGGAGAGAGAGAGAGAGAGAGAGCGAGAGAGAGAGAGAGAGAGAGAGAGAGAGAGAGAGAGAGAGAGAGAGCCAAATTTGATTGCATGAAATCCCTTTCAGAACCAAAGGTAAATCTGGCCGGACCGTTTGTTGGCAACCTCTGGACTGGAAGGGAGGTTTTATTAAATTCCAAAGTATATGTTCGAAGTTCGATGAATGAGATATTTTAGAAACAAAATCACATGGTTTTTTTTTTTACTTTTTAGCAAAAATAGTTTCTTGAAATCATTTAGCTCATCTGAATTTTCATATGATCTGATTTTGTAGTTTTGGTAGGAGCTATGCATTAGTATAGATCCAGCTATGTCAGTTTGGGGACCGTTTTACG
Organism: Macrobrachium nipponense; assembly: GCF_015104395.2. NCBI lineage: Eukaryota > Metazoa > Arthropoda > Malacostraca > Decapoda > Palaemonidae > Macrobrachium > Macrobrachium nipponense. The sequence goes on from NC_087220.1 coordinate 5,860,804, forward strand.
AAGCATTTTATCTTTCACAAGAGGTCTGAGATGAGAAAGCATTTTGATTTTGTTCATCGTTACTAAGCATCTCCAAACTTGGTGGCTATAAGGGAAATGATTTGGTTTTCCTGCAATCAGTATTATTATGCCCTTTTTCAGCAGCTGAGAAGATTGAGCTCCCTCGTTGACAAATAATATTTATGAAACCTCAACGGGGGATGACAATCAGCCAAAGGATGACTTTTCTATTAGCCTTTGTCTTGGTCAACTCCATTTTGGGTATTATGACACAGAATTTAACCTTTGATTTCTATGAAGAGTTTTATTATAATAATATATTAACGAAATAACTTTTAAGTAATCGATAAGTAGGAAAAGGATATTTCTATTATTATTATGCTGATGATGAATGGCCAAGGTGCTACCTATAATTGTTACAAAAGTAGGATAGTTAAAGCCTTAGAGGTCCACTAGGCAAAGCAGCCCAAAACTGGGACACCAAGAGAAAAGTAAATAATAAACTGTAAGAGAAATAACAAAGGAAAACAAATCACATAAAACAATCCATGAGAGTTTTGTTTCAAATTTAACAACGATATAAAATACTACGCTCGGTTCAAGCAGTGTACGAGAAATCTTTGGTAGAAGTTTCTGTTTATGATTTTATTCTGACTCCGTTAACAACCGCGCAGGCAAGCGTTTATTTATTTACTATTTTTCATTTAAACCTTAGAAAGGCCTTCTCTTCCCTGCACAATTTGGAAGTACATAACCCTTAAAGAGAGAATATTACAGAATCGAGATTAGCTTCATTAAATAACACTGGTTTTACTTGAATATTACGTTTCGAAATAAAATATTCTGAAAATGCATGGTGTGATTGTGGTCCGAACAAGAGAAGTTCATGGCATAAATCTAGAAAGAAACTGTAACAAAAGAGAGAGAGAGAGAGAGAGAGAGAGAGAGAGAGAGAGGAGATGCTGGTCTGCTTGTACGTAGAAAAGATGAAACCGTTCTGGTGACTTCTTCCGTTGAGCAAGAAACCGGATCGTAATCTTAGCTCGACCAATTTCATTAGTGGGGAATAGATTAACGATGAGGAGTGAAGGATGTTTAGAAAATAGTTCGCCCACTCCATTAGCAAAGGAAGGTCTGAAGTAATTACTTTTTTTAACGGGTCACCGTCTAAAATAAAAGGGTGGTTTTCTGCTAGATAGTGGAAAATTCATCGGAGCACAAAAATAACCTATTTTCTTTTTCACCAACGAACGTTTTTTAGTTCAATTCTCACTGATGTTGGGTGGGATGCACTGAAATAAGCTGACCTTTTTAGTATAAGGTTAATCATCAAGTAGGTTACTGAATTTTGTTACTAATGATTTATTTAAAGTTTTAACCATACTGCTAATCCAAATTCAATAAGAAATCAAGAATTTCTTTGTGATGGACCAAAATGGATCGGTCATTTTAACCAGAATATTTACATGTTTTATAGGTTCATCTATTTTTGCCCATTTTAGCGAATGAAAAGGAAAACGATTCATTATAAATTGTCGCATCTAACAAAAATTAACATATTCGTAGTAACCACAGGATAAAAACAATGTTCCTCATTAAATAAAAAAAATTAATAAGGGATTTCGCAAATTGAAACGAATTCCACTTGAAAATCAAATAGGGGAAGAAGACAGACGAGAAGCATTGTTAGTAATCTATTTCTTCCTCACATCCGGATCGAACCCAGGCCTTTCAACTGATGACCATTGAGGTCATAGGAAAACTGGTAGGGACAAATTATTAAATATATACTATAGCCAGATCCTATTTATCTTATTTAACGTCTCGTATCATTGATGCAAATCATTTTCAAACTTAACTAGTAAAAAATGCGAGTTTCTGCCACAGCCCATTAAACCCTTAGCTGCGGCCCATGATAACTATATCCTTGCCTGAAGTACGATTATGGCTAACTTTCACCTTAAATAAAAAGAAAAAACTACTGAGGTCAAAGGGCTGTAATTTAGTATGTTTGATGATTGGAGGGTGGATGATCAACATACCTATTTGAAGTCTTCTAGCCTCAGTAGTTCTTAAGATCAGAGGGCGGATGGACAGACAAAGCGGACACAAAAATTCTCTTTTACAGAAAACTGAAAATGGAGAAACGCGTCTTAAAGGAAGAAATTTACAATTCAAAGATATACATAATACGTTGCAAATAAATTGAAAATATAGAAAAAATAAAAATATTTGAAATAATCCTGTAATCAGGCATTTAAAATATTTTTTGGCATTTTTTAAATTTAACACTTATACACACACACACACACACACACACACACACACACACACACACACACACATATATATATATATATATATATATATAATATATATATATATATATATATATATATATCTATAATATATATATATCTTTTTTTTTTTTTTTTTTTTTTTTTTTTGCAATGTATTGATTCATACCCCTGAATTGATCATTTCTGCCTTTCTGACTTTTTTCTCCTTTTTTTCAGTTCAGTAATGCTACATGCAAAAGTAGCCTAATGTTAAATTAGATTTAACAAAAAAAAGCTGTAGAATATGGTTTGAGTTTAAGAACTTCCTCCTGCTACGGTACCCAACAGCATACCAGGGTAGGTTTCACATCTTGCATAGGGGTAACAGTATCCCACTCGAATTAAAATTTTAAGTAGAAATGATGGAAACCAACGCTAAATAGCGTTTGGAACAAAGCATATATCTAAATGAATCTGGTAGCAAACCCAAAGGTCTCGAATAAAAGTCAAGGGCACATTATATATGCTAACATATATAATTTGCTTAAAAATCACAACAGATGAACGTGACTTGAGTATACAAGCGAATACCATGAAAAATCACACACGGATTTAAGTATCAAAAGCTTTCACGATTTATTCACGAAGATGCGTGTGTAAACACGTGAAAGCATCTGGTACCTGTTCAAAAGTTTCCTGTTCCTTTGCCCAATAAATAGTGTAGCTGGTAACTTCAAAATAATAGGGAGAAAGCGCAAAGCATGACATTTTGCACAATGATTCTTCTTGACCTTCTGTCTTAGCATCAATCTCCGGCCATACAAAATTTAACCATTTTCTAAGATGGTAAGCATGTTTTCAAAATGACTTCCGTTGGGTATGTTAATATTGACATTGAATTGGTTAATCATGTTCGAATTCCGCTGTCACTCCAAGTTTATGTTAAAATATTGAAAGCAAGCCTTTCTATACTTAGAAACATATTTCTGCTGTCCGAAAATATCCAGCAAATAAAAAATATCCACCAAAAGGCCAAAATTGGTACTATGCAGAAAAATTTTCTTGAAATGGTTGAGAATCTAGAAAAGTAATCAAAGAAATGGGAATCACTTTTGAGGAAGATTCAGTGGATCTGATTGTGCTAGACAGTCATGAATTTATGGATAGCGTCTGCTTCAGAATCCAAGGGGAAACAGTCAATGCAAACCATAAAGGAAGACCGTAATCTATTCTCACGTCTTTTCATATCATGCTAGAACAGACAGTGTGATTTAAATAAATTCTTTCAGCCTAACAATAAAAATTTCCCACCATCACTGTCACAGAATGCGCAAATGCACCAGGGCACCAAGTCACAGCTGCTGCCTCTGCTAGAAGAGCAGACATCAGACATCCATGAACAAAGATCCTACCGCTGAAGTTATCATAATGGATGACGCAGCTTCTGTAAATGCTCTGAGACCAAAAGATGATGTCCTGTCTAAGGTACAGAAACACATACAAAAGTACAAACAACCACATAATGTTTTTGATGTGTAAAGGACAAACTGTGTGAAAGCTCAAACAAGAAAAAAAAAGAGGCACAGGAGTTATCCGCAAAGTGATCAGCACTGTAAAATCTCCCGGCAATTGAGCCAGCATCCTCAGGAATGACCAAAAAGAAAGTTGAACAGGACACTGCTGACCTACAAGGCTGCACTCACAGAAGAGGCGGGCATTAGAGTCCTTTTGCATGCTGCATATGTTGCAAAGTATGAAGATATCTCATGTGCAATCATATGTAGTTCAGACACTAGCATCATCATAGCAGCATCTGGCATAAAAAAACTGGTTTGGACAAACTATGGATAAAACTCAGAAGAGGGAAAGACATGGGAGGATACCTATCCATGAAATTGCAGCAGCCATGGGACCCAAACCCTCAGCCCTTCCCTTTTTCCATACATTTAGTGGGTGTGACATAGGGTTTGCCTTTCATGGAAAGGGGAAGAAGACTGCATGACAAATATAGACAGTGATTTAGCGTGCCACACGCACCTCCACCAAACTAAGTTTAACACCACCAGCTGGAGAAGATAAAGACCTGCAAATTATTGAAAAATTTATGGAGCTAATTCACTACAGTAGCAGTTCACATAAAGATGTAAATGAGGCTCGTTTTGATTTCTTTGCAAGGAAGCAAAGAGCTCATGATTGCATTCCGCTACAAGGGCTGCTCTTAGAGAGCATTGCAAGAGAACTGCATTTCAAGCAGGACACATTGCAGGTAAACTTTAGTATGACATGCAGTATTGCCCAGTCCAAGACACTGGGGATGCCAACAGATTGACGGTGCCTGGTTTCTGTATTGGACAGATTTGCCAGCAGTAGCAAAATCTTGCCAAGAATTGAATAGGTGTGGCTGCAAGAAGGAATGCCGTGCAGGTGGAAGTGCTACAAGTCTGGACTTAGTTGCATAGTTCCCTGCAGCTCTAATTACTAAAAGTGATTGATACATCTTGTAAATATGGTGGGCATAAGGTGGCCATATTGGAAAGATGGGTTCAGTTTATCTCTTAATGTCATTAAGAATGCCAGAATATAAATTCACAATCATTATATGGACAGTATGCAACTTTTGTAGGCTTATGGAATGAAAATATTTGAAATATAGAGCAAATTTGCCGCCGCTATGGAAAAGACTCAGCCATATTGGAAACAGCTATATACTGAGGTGGCCAGAGGTTGATTTTGATTTATGGGGATAATAAGAGTTCCCATGCCAACTCTATTGCTTATATGACCATTTGCACTTTTTCCCCACTACCCGTTTCCACTAAAATAACACAATTTCAGTTAACAATTTGCCACCAACTATGAAATTTGAGCCAGGGAATTAAAATACCAAAATGTCCCTTGGTGTTACCTAGTTATCCTTTTCATAGTACCTGGGCAATATTAAGTCTGTTTTTGCCCAGTAAATAAATATAATTACAGTTAACTGCATGCCACCATTTATGAACTATTTTTGTATGATTTTTGTAAATTCGGCCCTAAAGGAATCATCGTGTAAATATTGGTGTTGGTGCAAAACTCTTTATTAAGGACCTTGTAAATAATTTTGTTGACGAGCTTGGTGGGAAAGTAGTTATCGTTAAAATATGCTAAAAGAAAGGCAATTTCTTTATGAAAGACATGACAGTTAGACGTAGGGGAGAAGACTCCATATACAAGGGTAAAATGGAGTTAGATTTAAAATTATGAAAACAATAGCTATGAAAATTCGTTCCCAAACCTGTAAATGTCTTTTTTCCTATATATGTATAGATAT
>NC_087220.1:5871392-5873892 GCF_015104395.2 Macrobrachium nipponense
TACATTATCCTTGTTATTGGTTGTGGCTGAGATGCCTTATATTGCCATTTGGTCCAATTTCCTTTGAATGCCAATTTCTCAGTTTTTGCATTTATTTTTTGTATTTTACATCTGGGAATGGATGTTATCAACTTACTTCTAATGGAATTATAAAGTCATGTTGCTAATAATTTAGAGGTTGCTGACACCTCTATGGCAAAAACATCAAGTCAGTGTAATATAAAGAATTCCACGTTGGACGGATCGATTTAGCGCTCGGCTACCAATTCGGTTGTCCGAAGTTCGATCCTCGGCTCGGCCAGCGCGGAACCAGAGGAATTATTTCTGGTGATAAAAATTTATTTCTCAATATAATGTGGTTCGGATCCCACAATAAGCGGTAGGTCCCGTTGCTAGGTAACCAATTGGTTCCTAGTTACATAGAAATATCTAATCCTCCGGGCCAGCCCTAGGAGAGCTGTTAAGAGCTGGTCTGGTAAAACTTTAAGATATACTTAACTTTGTGTAACTAAGTGTTGGACGCGAGGGTGATGACCTTGAAATGATTACTACACAAGAGGGGGAGAGAGGGTGTGGGAAGTAGTGGGTCTCTGCCTGATCTGGTGGCAGATTACATGAGCTTATGTCAATAAATCTTGACACACTGTAGAGAGAGACCGCAGAGAGAGAGAGATACAGCGAGAAGAGTATAAAACATTTGCTGGAATATGACAGTAAATTACATATTAGTGCAGTTCTTTTTACATAATTCTGTTCCTATTTCATTCAAGTACCCAAAAAATTCGTGGAATTTTGACAATTTTTTGGCAAAAAAAAAACACACCCTTTTTTTCTCTTTTCTTATTTCGTCTATATGGGTCCGACACCTTTTCTGAAAGACACATATTGTAAATAGTAGTTTTAGAATATTTCGTAAATTCCTGTTTGCCTATCTGTTGTATATATATCATGGTTTTTGTCTATATGTATTAGTTTTTCATTCTTACATATCCCGTAGTTGGACAGTTGTCCACATCGTTGTAGCAAAGAATGAATAAAAGAGAGAAAAGAATGTTAAGATTGGTTTCAGCTATATAGCCTCAAGCGATTAACATTTCCGTAAACAGAATATTGTATTGTAAACAGCGTAAAAATATAAGCAGCATTCGTTTCAATACTTGAAATTGTAGCAGTAAACATTCTGCGTTGATTACTGGTGGTAGTTACCTGAAACTGAGAGAAGTAAGAAAATGCCAGTTTTGATTTCAGTAGAGCTTATTTTTAAACAATAACGTATAAACATTAGTGTAGCCATTTCCATTTTCAACCATATATATAAATGTGTGTGTGTGTATATATATATATAGTGTATATATATATATATATATATATATATATATATATATATATATATATATACTATATATATATGTATATATATATATATATATATATATATATATATATATATATATATATATATATATATGTATATATATATATATATATATATATATATATATATATATATATATATATACATATATATACATATATATATATATATATATATATATATATATATATTACACATATATATGTATATATATATATATATATATATATATATATATATATATATATATATATATATATATATATATATATATATATATATATATATATATATATATATATATATATATGGTTGAAAATGGAAATGACTACACTAATGTTTATACGTTATTGTTTAAAAATAAGCTCTACTGAAGTCAAAACTGGCATTTTCTTACTTCTCTCAGTTTCAGGTATATATATATATATATATATATATATATATATATATATATATATATATATATATATATATATATATATATATGTATGTATGTATGTATGTGTGTGCGTGTGTGTCAGTTTCTGTTTGTCTGTCTGTGTGTCTGTGTATGTGTCTGTGTACATATGGTAAACTGATGTATAAAAGAATACGTTGATTGAATATTTATCTTTACAGATAACTAATTAATTAATAATTTATTTGCTATTTGCTTACAAACTTTGAATCTGTAATGAAACAGTACTCGAGAAAAACTGTCATGAATTTGACAGAATAACAAACGTAGAGATACAATTATTTTAGCTGTTTCACTTGAGGCACTTGCAATAAATGCTCCTCGCCGAGTTTTTTCTGCATTTCACCAAAGGCATAAATTGAATTACACTCTTGGAAAACTGGTGTTACTGCTATATTTGTTTCCTCAAAATTTTGAAACAAATTGAAAATAGTTGTTTTGAGCTCTCTCTCTCTCTCTCTCTCTCTCTCTCTCTCTCTCTCTTCAATTAAAGCCGGAAAGTGTAGTAGTGGATTCGTTATGTGAACATATCTTTCCATATGATGCTGACAGATATATTTTCACGACAATATTAATGCGTATCACTATAATCGCACATTCCCTTAAAAAGTAAATTTAAAATGCCATTATCATAATACTCATCCTCATGTGTTATCAAATTCACACTA
>NC_087220.1:5878892-5881392 GCF_015104395.2 Macrobrachium nipponense
ATTTTACGATGCCGCCATTACAATTAAGCCCTTTTTCTAGACTGAATAAACAAGTGCACCACTCACGCCACGCGACTCCAATAGGCAATCTCTTATAGGCTGAAAGAAATCACAATACTTGCTTTGAAGGAAAGGATATCCCACAGGAAAAGATATAGTATCCTGATATTACAATCTATTTGAAATTTAAGCTGCGTTGTAAATCCACTTTTTTCTTTTCTTTATCTAATGGAACCTAAAGTTCTCTGTCATAAGGAGAAGGCCATTCTTTCCAAAATTCAGAAGCGAAACATTGTTGCAATTAGTAGAGTGGTCATGATCATTCAGCTCTTGTTGAAAGATTTGCAAAATGTATTTAATGTTAATGCATCAGTTCTTCTTTCTTTAAACGATCTTGTGACTTTACCACTCGTATCCAGATTGAAGACCTGAATCCGGCTATTTTTTTTATATCTAATTATTTTCCCAAAATTAACCTCAACACTTATGAAACAGAGCTGACTACTCATTCCTACGGCAAGGTAACTGTCCTAAACCTTAAAAACAACCGTATTAGCGTAAACAACTGTTAGAGGAAGAAGATCAGAGGGTAACAGAGAATTAGATGGCGAGATAAAGTGGAGGAAGATATGGGGAGAAGACGTTTGGTGGAGGATGATGCTTTTGATAGAAGGCAGTGGAGAAGGCGCATCAGGCAACTGACCACGTAATATTAAGACGAAGGTGAGGAAGGATATATTTATATATATATATATATATATATATATATATATATATATATATATATATATATATATATATATTATATCTATATATAATATATATATATATATATATATATATATATATATATATATATGTATATATTATATATATATATATATATATATATATATATATATATATATATATATATATATATATATATATATATATATATATATATATATATATATATATATATATATATAATATATATAGTATATACATGGATGGAAATGGATGGTAACCAGCAGAGTTATTTATTCAAAAAAGTTACTAGCTTCAAAGGCAACCAGTCCTCATCATCAAGTATCCAAGAAATGACCGAAGAGTTAGGCCAGCTGTATTTATATGAGTGTGCTGCTGGCTTTTTGACCTTTTAACTAGCCTGCTTCTCCTGTTTGGTTCCGCCCTCATGACCTTTCTCTGCCCATGGCACGTTGTTCCAGGTGTTCATGTCATGTGTATGTGGGTTCCTTCTTTTGTTAGTATTCTTGTAAATGAAATTAATGTTTTCCCAGTCTATTTTGTGGTCTTTTTCCCAAGAGTGCTTGTTAACTGCGGACGTTCAGTATATGTTGCTTGCTTCGCTCTTTGCAAGATTTTCCGTTTCCGTTGTCGTACCGTTCTTCACAGCCTAGACACGCTGCCATAAATACCTCTCCTCTCACCTCTTTCCCCTCTACCGACTTTCTATTTCTAACTATTTTATTCCTATTCGTGTTTTTATAGGTCCCAATTAATTTTAAATTTTCTAGCTTCCTACTGATGTGTGTAATAGTGTTGTTGCCGTAGACTTCAATTATTTTCTTCCCATTCAAATATCCCTTTTCCTTATCTTCCCTTCCCCCAAAGTAGCTTTTCCTTGCCTTAATGTGTGCCCGCTCCCACCATTAGTTTCGGTATCCTAATCTCCTTAAGCTCTCCCACAGGTATTCCAGCTGTTCATCTAAGAATTCGGGACTGAAAATTCTATAAGCCCTAATCTCATTTTAATTCTTTTCCTATGGCTAGAGAACATAAGTATGTATGAATTCGTGTGTCTCTTCTTCCTGTGTACCTTGAATCTTAAATTTTCCCCTTCCAAGAAAGGAATTTCTCCCTCCTTCTCTTGTTCTATAGTGAAATTGATTTGTTGGTTGAATTGTTGATGTTTTCTAGGATTGTATAGATCCTCCCTTTCTCCCTTATAAATGATCGAGATGTCATCTACGTATCTTACCCAAATTATGATTTTCAGGTTTCCTTTGTAAATTTGCTTGTTCCGATGTAACTTACATGTTCTTTTTAGTTATTTTCAGCCTTCGTAACTGCTACAGTTACGAAGACTTAAAATAACTAAAAAGAACATGGACATGTGACCTGGATCATGACGATTTGTTAAAATGATTGACTGACAGCGGTCCTCAGTGTTAATATGTTCAAGTTGAAAAAAAAAAAAAACAATAGCATAACTATGGGTTCGAGTCTTTTGCTGATTCTAGCTAACATTTTTATGGAATGGTTTAAAACGAAAGAAGAGGGCAAATTAAAGAAATGACCAGAGAGGTAGGCCTCCTATGTTTATATGTGTGTGCTGGCTTCTTGATCTTCTAATGACCCTATTTCTCCTGTTTGAGGGTCCCCCTGTGACCAATGTTCTCTGCTTGCCACACGTTTTTCCAGGTTTTCATTTTCCACGCGGTTTGTTGTGTTTGTATATATGTCTTTTCTATTGTGGAGTATATGATTTTTCTTG